>NC_056746.1:431808041-431815541 GCF_019279795.1 Protopterus annectens
CCCACCAAGGAAAAGGAATGGAAGACTGGGGAAGAAAACATCCCTGGGGGGGGGGGGTTGTTTCAGTGCTTGTGGTTTGAGTTTGTCATTTGGCAAGCACTCAGAGACCATGTTAGTTATATGTATTTATGTAGGGGTGTGTGTATATATATATATATATATATATATATATATATATATATATATATATATATATATTTATAGATAAAAGAGGTTGGTTGAAGCAGCTGGTCAAGTTTGATGCCCTGACTTGCAGCCTCCGTGTATGTGCACATGGTATGCAGGGGCGAATTTCTTGGGATCCATAGGCCAGTTTAGGTAGATGTATTTGAATCCAAGTGGTAAGATGGAGTTGGTGAATTACACTTAATAAACCCAATAATCAGTTATAGACTCCTTTACCCAAGAAAATGTATATTAATTCATTTTCCTATTCTGCAATGTCTCAAGTAACTAGTGCCAATATGTTAGAATCTCCTGGCTTGTTTGTGGATTCATTCATAGGTAACCCATCTTTGTGAGGGACAGTCCCTCTTTGGGAGAGACTGTACACCCAAAATAAATACATCTAGCTAATATAGCTAAAAAAAAAAGAAAAAAAAGGAAAAAAGAAAGAGAAAACTAAATTAGGAAAAAATGGCAATGTCCTGAGATTTTAGGACAAAAATATTTCACAAGAATGCTATATGAAATTGCTTAAGCAATGCAAATGCTACAATAATAAGCTTCTATCGGGCAAAACTAAAGCTCTTCTTTGAATGGCCTTAGGTATGTTTTGTCCTGTGAAAGCTCACATTTGCAAAATATGTCCTACCTTGAGCATTTAAAAAGGAGGCAACCCAATTCATGGGCAAAAAAAAACCAAAAAAATAGAACGGGATGGGTCTGCCTTTTGTTTGGTAAGCTGGAGCTGTCAAACAAAGCAGCTGACCCTCGGCCATCCTTGATTATTGTGCTTGTCGCTGGCTGGCTCATCTTGTCTGTTCCCTCTTGGGCAAAGCTGGTCATTTTATTTGAGTGGAGAATTTTTCAGTGAATGTGGTGGCTGCTGTGTACATTTGTGTTTTCTATTCTCCAGAGAATGTAGGCTGAGGCAAGTTTTCCATTCTTTCAGTTAGTGCTTGCAGTTTGGGGGGGGGGGGTTAAAACCCCTTGTTCTTGATTAAATTTGGATTTTTCCAAAAAATATTGAGGGTGAGGGGCATTGAAAGTTAAAAGGGAGGTGGAATAGTCTTTACTAATGGTTGTGTTTTATTTGACAGATGGCAGTTATATTGACGAAGGACTGATGGGAGTGAATTGTAGTGCAAGCAGAGGAGTTCTTTTAACTGCGAATGCAGGAGCCAAGACCAGAGGTCAAAGGAGGTGGAGCATTAGTCAGAAGTGACAGGAGCAAAATGTGCAAGACAGATAGCTGTGCTAGTCAGGGAGGTTATCCAACCTACAGATTACTGTACACCAGCAGGTAATGTTAACAGTGTTCAATATCTGCTAAAGGATAGACCAGGGATGTCATAGCATCAAACAATCACTTCATCAAACTGCTAATCAAGACAAAATCATTGAAAACTACATTCAGTGAATGCTTACAGTCTCAAATGTTATCTCATCAAATTATATTAGCTGGCCAACAGCACAGATGGTACCATAACCCAGTGAATAAGTAAAGTAAACACAAACAACTTATCACTCTCTTAGCAGCTGGCCAACTAATGTTATTTGATGAGGTAACATTCAACAATGTAAACATTCTCTGAATGTGGTGTTTGATGATGTTGTCTAGATGAACAGCAGTTTGATGAAGAGATCATTTGATGGTATGACAGACTCAGACCGGGTAGGCAAGTTGTTATATGGCATGGATGATCAGGACTGTAATGGTTTGGGAGATTTTATGACAGTAGAAGCGGTTAGGAGGCAATGGGAGAAGGTGAGGGAGCAGGTGGCATGGCTGACTTGGAAACAGTCTTCACAAAAGCTAGGTGCCAGTCACTGACAAGGGTTGGTAATGAGAAGCTAGGCTTGAGGCCAGGGGGAATGGCTTGCCACATAGTCCTTTTTGGCAGACTGTTTGGGGGGTTTCATAACCCTACATATCACCACAGCTGTGAAAGAAAAGATTTGGAGAGGCGATTATGTTGACCTGCTTGAGTTGATTGACATTGCAGAGTACAGAGGATAGGAGATGCCAACATGCTAGTAACAAAGGATTTGTTGACAGCTTTGGCAGCATTAGGTAGGAAAAGACAAGCTAAGTTCACAGCCCAAACATGGGACAATTGGAGTTTGGGATTTGGGTATTATATGGCAGTGATATTGGAAAATGATAATTTGCAGGCTTTACCACTGCTGGCGTACTTATTTATTTATTATTTATTTATTGGCAGTTGGTTTACCAGGATAGTCCATTGGGCCAAAAGAACCCGTTTTCAATGGAGTCCTGGGGAGAAAAGCTCCAAAAATAATTAGCAAGGTTACAATAAGGTATTTAGTTTCAATTATACAATTCCTATGGACTTGGAAATACAGTAGACTAGTGTACAAACATATACAAATATTACAATCTTGTATCACTGAAAACAATTTACAATATAAAAACTGAGAGGCTTTTACAACTTAAGGTGGGTTACACTGGAGATATCTTTCATACATTCAGGATGAGTAGCTTAATACAATCAAGAGAAAGGTATATGAGCTGACATAGAACCTTTCAATATAGAAACAGAGAACCTTTTCCATCAGAGGGTATATTTACACTAAGGTACCTTTAAGTATTCAGAAAAAGCTAATACAAGCAAGAGCAAGATCTATGAGTTTAGGAGAGTAAGTAGAAATTCTCATTATGAATAGGGGAGGAGAAGTGAAAATTCTCAGTATGAGGAGATTATGTTGGGTGGGAGCAGGAGCATTCCCACTGGGAAATTAGGTGTGAGTGAAGGGATTTTTTGAATGAGAAGTGATTTGTGATGGTACGAATAGATGGGGGTAAGGAGTTCCAGAGACGAGCAAGACTGTAGGATAAGAGATTGTTTCCAGGAGGACGAATTGGTTTATACAGTTCAATTAAGTTTAGGTTGTTAGATCTTAGTATTCTATCAGGGAGGTGCATTTTAAAGGTAGAGGAAAGGGATGGGCAGAGGGAGGGATTGAAGACGAGTTTGTGTGCAAGAGTCAGTTGGACGTAGGTGAGGTGACTGGGTAGTTCTAACCATTTTAGTTTGTGGAGAGCTGAACAGTGGTGTGAGGAGGACTTATGGGAGGTAGCAAATTTGGCAATTTTGTTATAGCAAGAGGAGAGTTGTGTTTTGAGTGAAGATTGTAGGTTAGTTAGGAGTGGGGCTCCATAAAGGAGGGAGGGGATGAGAAATGTGGTGAAAGGGTGAATTTGGTGGAGGATGTAAGATAACGATTCTGTCTGAAGAGCATGCCAAGTTTTTGGTTGTTTTTTTTTTTAATATTTAGTTGAAGATGGGAATTGAATTTAAGCTGACTATCAATTTGGACCCCAAGTAATTTGGCCTCAGATACCAGTTCTAAGGGTGTATTGTTGTGACTAGTAATCGTGAAATTACTTGGATTGAAAAAGGTAGCTTTAGAGGGGGGTGAATACCATTACTTTGGTTTTGGAGGCATTGAGTACAAGGTGATTTGTTTTCATCCATTGTTCGGTGGTTGAGAATGCATCTTGAGTAAGCAATGTCAGTCATACATTGGTAAGAAAAGAAAATATATCAAGTAATATTTTACAGTTAAAAGTACCCTTTCAGATGACCAAGCCTACAGGGGATCAGAGCTCCAGCATGTGATTAGAGAGGAATTTGGGGAGTTAATAGTAGTATGGGTAGGGTTATGTGATACAAGGGCATAACCAGGTACTAAGAAGGTGCGATTTGAGGGACTTTTTGAATATGGATGTGGAGGGGGCAGTGGACACTGATAGGGGAAGAGAGTTCCAATTACTGGCAACGGTGTGGGAGTAAAGAGCTTTCCCTGCATTACTATTAGCCTTAGTGATGGAGAGGAGAGATTTCTCACTGGATCTTAGGTACCGGTTTGCATTATAGATAGTAAGTAGGTTGGATAATGAGGGGTTTTTTTCATAAATAGGGAAAGTCTGCTTGGCCAGTGTGCCGTTTTGAGCATATCTGTTCCATATGTGGGGGGAACTCATGCGTCACAAAACTCTTGGCATAAAGAAGGAGGAGCCGCCCTCACAGCAGGTCTAACAAAAAAGATAAGTGGTATGCAGGTTCAGCCTATCAGAACATTAGGGGCAGGGGGAATTTAAGGCCAAAGGGGATTAGCTCCCTTTCAAGGTTTTGCATAGACAGGAGTGTCATTATACCCCTATTAGAGTGTCTGTGTTGAGATGCTACTTGAAAGACTGCCCACACCAGGACATGGCAAAGGAGGTCATGAGTTTCAGTATGTATTCTCTGTCAAATCCATGGTTAACAGAAACAATAAAGCATATAAAAACTTATGATCTACTCAACGGAAGGAAGATATATTGCAAGCTTTGCTTGATGAGGAAGTTGTAGGGGTTAGATGGATTTTAGGTCCATTCTAGGAAACCCAATTTGAGTTGTTCAAGATGCTCTTTTGGGCTTGGTACCCAAGAGGAGACAAGGGGAATTCACATTAATCTGTCATTTATCCTTCCTGAGAGGGGATTCAGTTAATGATTATTTTACAAAGAACAACATGAAGGTTCAGTATGCAACTCTGGATGATGCAGTTAGCTTTATTAGGGAGTTTGCAGACCCATGGCTAGTGAAACTGGATGCTGAAGGCACCTTTTGTTTACTGACATTGAGGTCAGTTGATTAGCCAATGTTAGGCATGTTTGTGAAAGAAAAATTCTATTTCGACAAAGCTATGCCAATGGGTTCCACTGTCATGTGTGCTATGTTCAAGAAGTTTAGTTATTTGTTACAATGGATATGTCGGCAGTGGGTGAAAATCAGAAGGCAGTTCACTATCTGGATAACTTTTTGTTGATTGGGGAGGGTAAGGAAGGTGCTTAGGTAGTGTTGCTCGAGTTCATGAGCATGTACAAAGATCTACAAGTTCCATTAGCACCAGACAAGTGGGAAGGCCCCATAAAAGCTTTAAAATTCCTGGGCTTGATGTTAAATGCAGACTGAGGTATTTTTTGTTTACCATGGTATAAGCTGGTGAAGTTGTGGTAAAAGACTGGTCACTTTCAGGTTAGGGACAAGGTAGGGATTAGAGAGGTGGTGCAATTACTAGGCTTGCAAAACTGTGTGTAGGGCTATCAGTCCAGGAAGGATGCTTTGTAGCTCAATCAGCTATTTACTGAAGGGTGGTAAAAGCAAGCATCATTGGGTGCATGTCACAAATCTGGTCAAAGAAGACTTGGGATTCCGGGCATCATTTCTCATTTATTTTAATGGTGTGTAATTCTGGCAAAGTGATTCAGTTTTGCAAAAGGAGTTGAGCTTATTTACTGATGTGGCTGGGGCACACAGCATGGGAGCCTTTTTTGCTGGAGAATAGTTTGTCGCTCAATGGCAAGAAGGTTGGGCAGAAGTGTGGAAACAGGATGTGGTATTTTTAGAGATTAAATCAATTTGGATGGTCACAGTGGTGCGGCAGAGTAAATTGGAAAATAGAAAAAGATGATGTTCTATTCAGACAACAAGGCTGTGGTGCATGTCATTCCTAAGAAAACCATCAAATCCACATTACTGTTCATTAGTGTTATTGTAGTGTGGAAGCTGATTTTGCAGAGCTTAGAAATCAATTTTAAGTTTTCAGCTAGGCATGTACCCAGCAGGGTTAACCAGGTAGTTGATAGTCTCTTTGTTTCAGTTTTCCAGGAATTGGCACTGGTCAAGAGGCCAGTACTCATTCCAGAAGAAGTGTGGGACATTGGAGATCAACTGCGGCATGACTAATACAAAAATCAGGGACCACTTTCACCTGGAAAGCATACAACTCTGTTAGCTCCTTTTGTAGTTTGTCACTCAGCTGCCAGGTCAGCACAGGAGATGGTCTGTGCAGGTGTTCAGGCATTACATAGTGTACGGGTATATACATGCACACACACACTATAAACTGTCTTTCGGCTTTTCCCGGTTAGGGGTCGCCACAGCGGAACTCCGGTCCGCTAATGATTGGCAGTAGAGTTTTAAGTGCTGGCTGGCCGGGCCTAACGCACAACCTTCAAAGAAGGAATGCCCATTCACGCATGTCGACACACAGAAGACGCTCTAACTGAGAATCAAA
Organism: Protopterus annectens; assembly: GCF_019279795.1. Classification (NCBI taxonomy): domain Eukaryota; kingdom Metazoa; phylum Chordata; order Ceratodontiformes; family Protopteridae; genus Protopterus; species Protopterus annectens. Next base: position 431,814,294 of record NC_056746.1, read on the forward strand.
GGGGCAACGTCTAACTGTGAGGCGACAACGCTACCGCAGCAACACCACCTTATAGATATATATATATATATATATATATATATATATATTTACACATATACACATATACACATATATACATATATACATATATACATATATATATATATATATATATATATATATATATATATACACACACACACACACACACGTGCATATATATATATATATATATATATACATACATACATACATACACACATACATATATATATGTATATATATTTTATTTTATTTTTTATTTTATTTTACACTTGTTGACCGGGCTAGTCTGGCTAGATATATTTCCATTTTCAGTAGAGGCCCGGGGAGAAAAGCTCCACAGAATATACAGAAAAAAAACATACAACATTTGAAGTCAAATACAACAAAAACAACAGGATAAATGTAAAGACAATAAAGAAAAGTTAGCATGCAAAAACAATTTACAAATAGGAACTAATATCATTACCTATAAACAAACTAAACTACAGAGAAGCAAAAATCAGGGAAAGGTGAGTAGGGAGGAGAAGTGGGAGGAAAGTAAGAGGAGAAGAGTAAAGTAAAAAAGAAAGGATAAGAAAGGATTAAACAAACTTTCAGTGAAGAGGAAAAGAGGTAAGTGAAAAAAAAGATAGTTGTTCATGGAAGAGGGAGAAAGATGCGGGGGAAGAGACGAGATAGAGAGGGGTAGAAATTTAGTCAGGTTTAGTGCAGGAACAGAGCCAGTGACTTTTCAGATGTTCTTTTATTCTTTGCTTGAAGAGGGGCAGTGATGAGGTTAGTGTTATGTCACTGGGTAGTAGATTCCAGTTCCTTCCTACTGTACTAGAAAAAAGAGAGTCACCAGCTGAGTTATTGGACTTTGTTAATTTAGCCATAAGTTTTCTAGAAGAACGAAGGGAGTTAAGATTATTGTATGGGATTAAAAGTTCTGAGAGTATAGGGGTGTTTGAATGCTGGTGCAGCATTTTGTGGGCAATGTTCAGTTGGGAGATGAGCAGAAGGTTTTGGAATTCCAGCCAGCCTAGTTGTTTCAGGTTAATACAGTGGTGGGTTCTGAAGGGGTTGCCAGTGGCGAAGCGGGCGATGTTATTGTAGCATGTAGCCAGTTTATTAAGGTTGGCTTTCTTAAGGTTGGTAAATATAGGTGAAGCGTAGAGAAGTGTTGACAATAGATGGGAGTGGGCAATCTTGGCTCGAGCAGATTCAGTTAGGAAGGGTTTA
>NC_056746.1:431825541-431873041 GCF_019279795.1 Protopterus annectens
GGTGCATAAACGGTCTCATAGCAATACATTCTGTATTGTATTTGATGCTTCCAAAACCAAAAAAAAAATATTTACCCACTGTGTATTTTCTATGTCTCTTTGCCTTTATTTAGACAACAGCTGCTGCGGCATTACAATGTTGAAGGCTGAGCTGAGATCTATGAACAGCATACGTACGTAGCAACTTTTGTCTTCAAGATAGTTCAAGGTGTGATGTAGTGTCAGGGATATAGTGTCCACAGTGGAGTGATTTGGTCTGTAAGCAAACTGTAAAGGATAAAAAGATGTAGGAGGACAAGATGATATATGCTCTTTGACCATCCTTTCAAAAGTATTCCATCACCACCGGTGTGACTGGGGATGACTTCTATGGCAGGGGAATGTTGATGGTAGACTTGAAGCATCTGGACACAGTAGCCTGTCTGAGAGATGTGTTGAAGATGTCAGTGCTGACAGGTGCCAGTTGATCGGCACAGTTCTTGAGTAGATGACCCAGAATCATGTCAGGACCTGCTGCCTTACCTGGGTGGATTTTTGTTAGGTTCTTTCGGACTGCCTCCAGGCTGAGATATAGTGATGTGGCATCCTCGTCCATGCGTAGTTTCTTTGGTGAAGCATTGTTTGTCTACTCAAATATGCTGAAGAAGGTGTTAAGTTTGTGTAGAAAGCTCTTATCTACACACTATGCTGATGGAGGTTTGTAATCGGTAATGCACTGGATGCCCTTCCACAGCCACCTCGCTTCGTTTTTCTATTTTTAGCCCATGAGCACATTTTGCTGCTCTTACTCCGCAACTAAAACTAGTTGTACAGGAAAGATTACTCCTAATAATCAGCATGAGCAGTGATTTTTGGGATCCCCAAGATTCACATGTGTCCCAGTAACCCACCATTTAGACCTATTGTTGCAGCTAGGAGATCTAAAATGGAACCCCACACTTCCTTTGTGGATGAAATGACTAATAAGGTTGTGGGTGAGGCAGAACATATATTAAAGGGACTCAGCATTGTTTGGATTGACTTAGAACTACTGGGGTATCTGATACTTTTTCTTTTCTCGCAGTGGATGTAATTAATTTATTTTTCATTATACCCCATGAGGAGGGGTTGCATTTCTTTCGTGAGAGTTTATTGAGAAGCAAAGTAATTGACAAAACAAGGATAAATATCCTGGTGGACCTTATGGAATTTATACTACAGAACAACTTTCTTAGTTTTGAGGGAGAGATTTATCACCAAACATCTGGGATAGCTAATGGGAGCAAAGTGCGCTCCCATATTTGCCAATTTAGTACTTTTGCATTGTGAAGAAACTTTTATCTTTCCTTCAGAATTTATGTCCAAGATCCTTTTATATAATAGGATTTTGGACGATATTCTGATTTTGGGGTAAGGTAATGAGCTTGAGGCAACAAAGTTTGTTGATTTTCTGAACAACGCTGCCCCATTCCTTAAGTTTACTAGTTCATGGCACCCGGATGAAACTAACTTTCTGGATATCCATCTGACCAGAGAAAGGGGAGTTTTAAACAGTAACATATACAGGAAGAAAACTTTTTCTAATTCTGTGTTACATTTTGACAGTTGTCACCCCTTTCATCAAAAGAAGGGAATTATTAAGGGTCAGATGGTTAGATTGTCAAGACTAGCGAGTGACAATGACACCTTTAGAGAGGAGTTATACAAACTGGTAGGGATGTTTTTGGAAAGGGGCTACCCCCTTAAACAACTATTACTGAAAGCTAGACATGAGATTCTTAACAAGAGAAGTACTGTATTTCAGCCTATTTTGTGTTCTGAAATAGTGAAGAAAACTACAAACAAGGAGCTGAGTAATGTTAGTGCTATGACTTTGAGGTACCATCACTGTGCTGCACCACTATCGATCGCTATCAACAATGCTTGGCGGATTGGCTTGTGCCCCACGATATTCTTACTAATTTCATTGAGACCAAAGATTGTGTACAGCGGAGGAAGGAATATTAAAAATATTCCTGAGGATTCTAAACAGAGCTGACAAAAGTCTATAATGGAGCATGTAAATTTTGCGGATACATCAATAATGGCCCTTAAGTTTCATTCATGGATTTGAACATATTTATCTTGCCCAGGAAGGTGCGGCTGCAACACTACTACCATGTTAGTATATGTTGCTACATGCACAAGCTGCTACAGTTTCTATGTGGGCAAGACTATACATAGATTAATGGATAGAATAGCAGAACATGTAAGGGCAATCAAATCTAAAAATCAGCACAACGCTCTATACATGCACAGTATAACCTGCACTAACTTTAACAAGTTCGTCTTTTTTGTGATAGACAAGGTGCTACCATGCGAAAGGCGAGGTGACGGCAAATTAAAAATAAAATTATGGAGATAAAATGGCAAATTAGGCTTGATGCCACATCCCTCCAGGCTTGAATGACAGCATTGCAGTTTTACCCATTTTAAAAGAAAGGGCAAGGGTTATTTAAAGTAATTCATTAATTGCATTTTATTCCTTGACATTTCAGTAATACATCTACTACATATATATAATACATATGCTTTTTAATAACATGGTTATATAAGCTGTAAAAGTGTTTGTTGTTTTCTTGAGAAAACTGAAGGTTTTATTTAACTTTATTAACTGTGTCTTTTTAAAAAATAATTCCGTGTGACATCACATGAAATGATTGGTTGGTTTTGCTTACATCACTGTATTTAAACCAAGTTATTTGTATCCCATGTAACTTTGAGGAAGCCATATTTTAATGGTGAAAGCGTTTAGTTTATGGGGCTTGCTGTTTCCTGTTCGTGTCAAAGTGGAGTTTCTCTGCCTGTTTTGGGTTGGTCTGTTTTTTATTTTTTTTGGATAACTTCCCTTATTGAACTGTCACCTGATCTCAGCAGAAAATCATCACCACCGATAATTCATAGAGTAACTTAAAGGAATTAACTCTGGAGTTTCCTCCACTTATACTGTGATCTGCAAAACGTAAACAAACATCAGTATATTGCAGGAAAATAAAACTGAATGGAGGCCTCATTTCTTTCACTTAAACTGTGTGGTCTGTCAAAAAATAGCAACAGTAACAGATAACAATATACGTGAAAGGACTGAACACTCTGTTCCCTTTCATTATATGACCAACAGAATGAGCTATCAATGCATTTTTTTAACAAAAAAATACATCGATGGATTCTGAAAAAAAATTAAAAACTTATTATCTATAAATAAATGCGGATACATATACGATTATATATGGGTTTATGGTAACTGACCAAACTGCACTTCAAATTACTTTCTGCATGAACAACATATCAAAGAACAGAATTATCAAAATAGAGCATTTTGAACACTACATATCTTTTTTCAGGAGGCAAGTCCCCCTGCATTCTTCACATGGGAAATAGCATCTCACACACGCCTATTTACTTACATATACCATCACCAAGATCACACAATATCAGGCAAAAGGGAGAATTCCCCTAGCTCCAATATTCTATGATCTCACAAACAAAATGCATTAAAAATAGTGTACACCCCCCAACTACTGGTGACCCATACATATGTGTATGCGTCTCTCAATATGTATAGAGTGAGAGAGACAGATATACACACACACGTATACACATTTTTATATATATATATATATATATATATATATATATATATATATATATATATATATATATATATATATATATATATATATATATACACACACACACATTATATATATATATATATACACACACATTATATATATATATATATATATATATATATATATATATATATATATATATATATAATTTTCCAACGACATATATTCTACTATACTTTGGGTCAGGAGGGAAAGCCATAGGATACCGCTATCTCAACTTTTTATTGCAAGTGTCATTCACTAATTCATTTTACAAGTTTAGCACCCTATAAGTGCTTGTGTGTGTGTGTGTGTGTGTGTGTGAGCATGCATGTGAATGCAAGTATATGATGTAATATATTTGGTTGAGGAAGGGAATGGTGAATTCCATTTCCACAAATAAAACTGGCTAAAACGGCATTTACAAAAAAAATAAAAAAAAAAAATTGCACAATAAAGGAAAGGGCAGAATTCTCACTCGCATCCCTATGCAGGGCCAAAAACATCTATGCCCATCTTTATTTCCATAGTTACATCCTTTGTTTGGGACTTTTTCCACAGCCTCTATTTTGTAGACTTTTTTTAATGCAGCATGTTTTCCTCTTACTTTATTATTACCAGAAAGACAAATTCTGCTGCACTGTATCTTAAAGTACATTTGCTGCAGATTAAGGCTGTGAACTGTGTGTGATTCTCACTGGTGTGTGTATAGCCGGGATGTTCAAAAGAATAAATTGTGTATCCTTTCACTGCTAGCAGAGGACAATTTCTAATTCTAGAATCCCACCTAAATTTAATGAAAATAATCCTGTGATAAATGGGGAAATTGTGTTATGATTTGGACTCAGGTTACTGAGCTAGAAAAATGAAGGAATATTGTTGCAGTTATGTTATTAACCAGGACACAAAAGAATATAGAAACGAAAATCTGAACATAAATGAAGTTATGATTAGCACACAATTTGAATACATAGGAAGTTATGTCCACTTTAATAATTACACTTGAGAGAGGAAAAATCAAATGTACGAAGCATATTCTAATTTTGTTCAGACTGTCAGAGACACAGTTCTGATGACAGATTACTTGTCCAATTTTGATCACAGATATAGCTGAATACATGAATATATAAAAGGATGCTGCTAGGTGTAGTATTTGCTTTTAATCTGATAAATAACTGCCTAGCATTTGCATGTAAAGAAGCACTGTCATTAACAACATGCACATTTTGGAGAAAATGCATCAGGCACTACAATGGTCATTAATAAACGTCAGACCAGCACATTTCACAAAGCAGAAATGAGGTAGCAAGGTAAACAAAGGAGCTCAGCAATACCACCATTACATGGTACAAATCCTCTAGACAAACATGGCAAGATATCCAAATCTGTTGAGTGTCAGACCACCTGCAGGCTTGAGGCCATGCAAGCAGAGTTGAACAAGTTAAAAATAGCAGAGAAAAGCAAAATATCAGAATACGTAGAAGGATGCAATATAACCTTATTTGCCAAACTGCCAGTTCAGATATAAAGATTTCTGTGGAAGAATCTTTAGGTTCAGCTGTGGTTGATAACTGCATGAAGTGGCTCCATTTGTTGAGAAAAATGGTTCAGCAACCATATCAGTAAACTGAGTCAGAGTGAGTTGGAAAAGCTAGAAAACTGATACAGCTAACAACACGACAAGTCTAGGAATGGAAAATTAGTATTTTTCACCAAAAGATAGGAAATGCCAGCAAAATGGTAACAAAAATAGCTCAGGTTTGACATCTTTGTTATTGATTAAGACATGCTTAAAAAGGGCAGGATCAAGCCAATACAAGAAAAGTGATAAAGTGCTGATGTTTAAACAGCTAGTGACTAATTCACTAGTTCTGGTCTGAACATTTATTTTGTGAAGAATCTAAATATAGACCTAGAGTCTTTTTGGAAAAAAGGTCCTCACAGTTTCAGAGAACATGACCAAAGAGGAGAAGCAGAAATATTTAAATAAATTGCATCTTCAATTTGGACATGCTTCTGTGGAGAAATTACAGAAACTGTTTGTAGTTTAGGAAACAAGAACCCTGATTGTATTTCTGTCTTTAAACATCTTAATAGTTCAAAGGTTTGCTGAGGTATAACGGATGCAAGCCAAGGCCTCTTCTTCGCTTACCTCTGGCCGCTAAGAACAAGAGAATTTCTATGGTCTTAGATGAATTTGCCCCTGGCACTTGGTACATTAATGTCATCAATCAAGTCATATGTTTCAGTGTGTGACAAACATTGTGAACACAAACAGAGCATAAGCAAATGTAAAGTGATGAAGTCATTGCTGGTTAACAAAGCATGGTTCACCTCAGAAGTGAGTCAGTGACATCAGCAGATAATTCAAAACTAATGTAATCATAGATGTGGCAGAGAAGTTCCATGCTGAAATCATAAAATGGCAGCCAACAGTGCACGAACAGAAGTAATGTTAAAAGTAATACTTAGTAGTGGTAGATGTGACTGGGAAATGGCATCAGGCTGGGCTCCGATGGCAAAATTATTATGCAGAATTCTTGTGGCTACAGTCCAAGCTTGTGTTTGGCCAGAATCCAAATCTCCCTACTGTTCTGAGTTGTACGTTGCCTGTTCTAGAAAGGACTACAAGGAGTGTGGCAGCTGGAGAACATATTTCAGCATTATGTGCATCAAGGAGAACATTTGGTGAAGCTGAGTATTAGGACAGATTCAGAGAGCCCTATGGAAGGTCTGACATGGAGAGCAAGGTATATTACAAAAGGGCTGATCGTGCAGTGTAGAAAGAACCCAGAATTATCACTGGCCAGGAAGGAGTTACGATATTCATTAGGCACATCACAGTTTGTAGGACTGACTCATTCTAGGCTTTATAAAATCAAAACAGAGCCAGATGACCAAAACATAATAAAAGTTAAAATGATACAAAGAGATACAATATAAATTATACATACCAAAGCACTCAGAAAAAATAAACAAAAATGAGATGGATAATTCCAAAGTGAGTAAAGAACTACGTACTGATAGAGTAAACAGTCACAGGTGCCACAACTGTTACTAGCCACAATCTCAAAAAAGATCAGTTGATAAAATTAGTGGCCAGAGAAAAAGGGTGACAATGTACAGCTGAAATCTTTTGGTGGGCAACAGGAAGGCAAGAACTGAAATAACTTCATTTTTTTTTTTTTTTTTTGCATCCAGTTGATATTGAAGGCACAGAAAGGTATGCAGACATGTCACATGTCGAAGATATTCAGATTAGACTAGAAGCTGATCAGATATAGCCTTCTGACTCGCACATTAAATGTGATGCTCTTCAGACTGAGAATGTATCATCGGAGTCATTAAAGCAGAATGAGATATGGAGCTAGAAAGACAGTGATATTTTTCAGGAAGGTTATGATGGTCAAAAATGCATCTGCACTAGGCGGGTGGATGCCTCAAAACCCCCAAAAGGAATAACACAATGCATGTAATGGGGCTAGAAAGTCTGAACAACTTTGCAGAAAAATCTTCCAAAAGATTCAACTATATGCCCTTCAGAATCTCTTCATCAATGTTTGACGGAGATTGTTTGCATTTTTGCATAGTGTGGAATTCTCTGCTGAAATAAGTGGGACAATTGTGAAAACTAAGGAAGTGTGTTTATGCTGTGGGGAAGACACTCTGCTTTATTGCTATAACAAAACGAACAATATCATTAAGTCAGTAGGGACAATCTCACAGTTTGACCCTGGTGAGCTGTACTGGCTATAAAATAACAATAGCATCAGTGGAAGACTTTCCTGCCATAGACATGACTTTGTATGTGGTAGCTAGCACAGCTTTCTCACTTCAGTTATTCTCCTAAACCCTACTCTTTACGTTACCCATAAAGAGCATGAACTTTGTTATATGGGACTGGATATGACCGCTATTGATGGCGTTGTCTTAATATACAAAAAACAACTACATAAAAAAAAAATCTTCATTCCATCACCATGGAAACGTATAGAGTGGTCTGGTAGGGCATTCCCCTTACCCAATTGAAAATTACTTATTTAGATCAAAACTAGTACCATTTCTCTGGATTGCCAGTCAAATTAAACCAGATGTCATCTTTGATGCTTCTGTTTGGTATCCAGCATAAAACCTGTCACTGGGTACACTATTCAAGAAACAAACAAAAGAGCATTTGGAAAATCCACTCTGCAAAAGCACATCTAGAATTACACCCGTTTGGGGCCGACTAATCCAAGAAACTAGTTCCCCTCATATGGAAACCTACATGACAGATATGAAAATGGATGCATTCCTTCCCCTTTTTTGGCAGTTAAAAATAATCCTGAGTTCTGACAAAGGAGTTGCCTTTGGAAAGAAAGAAACAAAGTGCAGTCACATGAACAGTGCAGTGTGCATTTTTTACTGGGCACAAACAAGCTGAAGTTAAAAAATTTGGTATTCATATTCAGATGCTCAAATCTGAATGAAAGCCTGTTTGAAATGTTAATAGGCATCATGCTTACAGATTCTACTCTTGTACCATGTGTGGGTGTGGGCTATGTAGAATGAATGCACCAGTATCCTTAAATTTAGGAATATCCATTAAACCCAGTTCTAGTACAGACTACTTGGGTGGTATGTGATATAAATTTAAAACTCACCCCACCACTAATTCTCACCTTAACACTAACAGGTAGCTCTCACTCAAAACGTAAATTTAAACTCATGTCCCTAAACCGCTGATGATCTTCTGGAAGTATTTGCAAAAACAGACATTCTTATACAAAAATTGTGAATGCTCAAATTAACATTCACAATTTTATGGCATCAAAGCTTTATCACACTTGAGTAACAGTATGCCTTTTTTCAAAAAAAAGCATGATCATTCACCAGTTAATGTTTCTGCCTGACAGTTTTCTATCTGGAGTATGATCATAAACCCTAATTACTGTCTCGCTGGGGTCTGTCTGTATGTTCACAGTGTGTCTGTGAGTTTTTATATTGATACAGTAGTTTCTGCACAACTTCCAAAAACAGTTCACTGGATACTCTAGACAGTCTGTAACACTGTATTTAGCTTTCCACTTCTGGCGTAGATTGTAATTCATAGGTTCATAGATTAGTACTAAGCTAAATGCCCTTGCAAGCCATTTTAAGCCTAGCCAATTATCTCTTGTGAGACTCAAACCTTGCACCTTGTGTTTGTAAGGCAAACACCTTAACCATTAGGCCACTCTTTTGAAAATAATTTAGCAGTTTGTTTACATCATCTAGAAATAAATCAAAGATTAAAATTAAATGAGGCAAATGGAAAATATTACCCTTAACTAACTGGGCAATCAGTTGCTTCAGCTTCACCACATATCAGTATTACTATGATCTACTGGCTCTACCCTCAAAACTCTGGGGAACATCTTTGCACATTTCTTTGTTAATTCAATAGTCAAACTTCACCTCAACATCAGACTAAAGAAAAGAATTTGTATTTTTGCAGTTTATACCAGCAAAAGAAAAATAGTTAAACAGTGCTAATACTCCCAAATGATTGAGCCTAAAACCTTAAGGACATGGAAATCCAGTTTGAAGCAGTTGCTAAGAATTACTACTATATTACAGCACCAGCAGTATAGGAGTTCAGCTTTCCTTAAGGAAACAGATGTGTGAAGTTAGGGAGCTAACCCTATTCAGATAAATTGTCTTTTGTGTACTGCTCTGAAGCAATCTTTTCATTAATCTGTAAACTTCATAAGCTTTGATACACTGGAGTTAACACTAACTGGTAAATTAGTGAAGCACTAATGCAAAGCTTTACATCCAGAGGAATATCAATATAGTTCTTAAGTCTGATTTTTATATTTGTTCTTTGGATGACTTCAAGCCTTTATTCTTTACTTTTAAAGCTAAATGCTTAAAAAGTATTCAAGCAACACTGATCATAAAAAACAAAGCTTGTGTGAAGCATAGGAAGAGAGCAATGGCTTATCTTTACCAAATTCAGATATTTATCATTACCGTATCTATGCTCTCAACAATTAGTAGTATTAACTAATCATAGTAATCACATCATGTAACAACCTACCAAGTAAACATGGCCAAAATGGCAGCCTTACTCTCAAGGAGCAAGTGGACACCCTGCAGCAAATATGAACAAGCATGATAGCCCTTTTAACCCCCTCCCCCAACAAAAAACAGCATACTAACAAAACACCATGGTCTACACACAAGGTCTTCACAAAAAACACAACCAGAAACCAAATATCAAAATAATAAATCCTCTTTAAAGCAACATCCATACACCAGTACACACAAACTTTAATTCAATGAAATACAAGCATAATCATATTTAGAAAGAACTAAAGTGAGGACTATATAGATGTATAACATTCCAGCCTGCAAGCCACGTAAAACTGAGAACTCAATGTAAACAATATGTAGCCAGCTACAAGAAAACCCATAGCACCAAAAACTTGAAATAAAAATACCATACTAAATTAGAAAGCAACTAATCAGCACAAGCCATCAAAGCTGCAAAAAGGAAAAAAGTGAATAGAGTTCCATTTAAAATAAAAACCTGAAAAAAGTCTCACTGCAACCAAGAAAGAAATATACCATATAAGACAAGAAAAACAAGAAGGGGTTAATAAAGTCCAAAAATCTGAACTTAGAACCAGCAACCAGTAAAATTCTACTTATTCTAGTACAACCAAGCAACAAATATGATACAACTTATTCCAACCTGAAATGAACCATCCAGTTAATAAAACAATATTTCAAAATGTAGCAAAGGTAAAAGATCCCATTAAATCCAGCTAAACTCAAAATATAGATAGTAAAGCAGAAATGTATAAATCACAATAAGACAGATTCTGAACTGAAAACAATTCTACTTACCTTACAATAATGCAATACAACAGTTTTCATCAGCAATCCTTCCCGAATCAATGTTTCTCAGTAACAGGTCTTCCAGGATCAACATTATAGGCTAAAATACTTATCACAAATTTATTTTATTTACTTAGGTTTGCTGGTTTCCAGTTTTAAGTACGACATGGGAGAATACAAAATTATATGCAAATTGTGCTCACAACTTTAAACAGCACAATGATATATTAATAACTCAGAGTTCTCTTAGTATGTACCACAAAGAATTTGATGATACCAGTCATGTATTTTGATTTTTAGATTCTTTGGGTGCTACACATCAATGCCAAGACTGTAATGCCATCTCAAGTCATTTGTTCATTCTATTAATTTTTTTCTCCTTGCTGTCAGCATCTGCATTGTTCCATCCTCACAGTTCCCCAAACCATGGCTACCTCTTATCTGCTCTATGAGGATCTCCCTTACAGGAGAGCCTGTACACACTGGAGGGGGGTGTCAATTCCCCACGTGCAGGTTGTAAGGGGAGGAGGCCATCAAGCACAGTGAATGTGACTGGGCAGGCAAGAAGCCATCAAACTGGGGCTTGTAGAATATTTTCTCCTTTAAGCCCCACCTCTCAGTGATATGCAGGACTGATGTCATCATTTGGGTACAGTATAGCACCGTGAGGGTAAACACACCCACCAGTTTGGGGATGCATTCCATTATGCCTGCTTACATATATCAGCAACTCCTCTCATTTCAGCCCTTTATCACCACTGGACCTCACAAACCAGCTATGCCCTCTGCGTACACTGCTCCTCTGAAAAAAAGTGAGTAGGCCAATAAGAGTAATTTCTCTTCCACGGTGCCTGCACCAATAGGTGCCCATAACATTGGTTGAACTTGTGTCAGCTGGATCATAAATCAGGACTTTATCCCTCTACACAATCCATTCACTTTCTGATACTCAGTTTATCCTATTAAAGGTCCGGGAGAAGCCAGAGTATATACTGGCAAGCAAATAGCATAAGGCTATGACACATTTCAGTGCGCACTGACAACTGCTAATTATCATTTTGCCGGTAATAATTTTTCAGCATGTGCTCCTTATGGTCCGGCCTGTATCATGAGCAGGAACAACAATGATTCTGGGCAACTGGAAAACTATAATGGGATGAAAAGTTAAAATCAGAAATGATACTTGGACTATGATCAGAATATAACAGCTGCCACATTCCTGAGATATTCTAAAGAAAATACATCACTGAAAATGTTGGTGCACAGAAAATAAATGTAAAAGCTGACTTTCATAATTCCAGTGCATTTCCCAGTTAGCCTTTTACACCACATTTGCAACGTTACTCTAATCCCTCAGTATAAAAACAGCATATGCTCTTCCTACATGTGCCCTTATTCTGTGCTTGTAACAGTAATGTTTTGTACTCCTCTGCCTACAATCTTTCTTCATTAAAAGCAAATATTAAAAAAAAAATTCATAGTACTTTATGTATAAAATAAAATCACTTAAAATGTTCAAACACATGTAAAGCAAAAATGTTTTATATATATATATATATATATATATATATATATATATATATATATATATATATATACACATATATATATAAATAAATCACTATTTGAAAAACAATTGTGTGGCAGTTGTGTGACATCACTACAAAGGTTACTGAACTGATGAGTTGAACAAAGCAGAGCAATAATCAGAAATGCTCAGGTTTATATTACAGTCGGTCAGTCATTCATTAATAACCACTTTATCCTTTTCATGGTAACTACTGAGACAGAGTCTAGCCTGACACTCATTGAATACATATGGTAGAACCAATCCTGGAAAAGATGTCAGTCCTTCATATACATTCAAAAACACACGTGCAGAACTGCTGGCAGTTTTGGGAGAGCACTTTTCATTCAGTGAAGCCTAAAAGCTGAATATCTTGCATTAGGTTTAGGTTTCAACTGTGAACCTGTAAATGAGGCTCAAAGATTGCTGACACAATAAACAGACTGCAAACATGGACACACAAGATGAAGGATAGTAGCCCATCAGCTAGAATGTTAATAAACAAAGTAACAACACAAATCACCTGACGTGAGCTCAAATATCTTTAACGCAGATTATAACAGTTGGAAAACTGGTCAGACCCCATCATACCTTTCAACCTCAAGCAAGAAATCTGGACAAAGCCATAAATAATGGGGGGACAGAGACCTGAAAATAGGGACAATTTTTAAATATTGTTCTTACAAGCTTTGAAAGTTGATAGCATAGCAGGCTTTGCATTAGCATGAAGCATCTGAACGGTATGAAGTCTGAAACTCAAATGTCTATCATTTTCTGACTTTAATCGTTAATGACTTGTCAATGATTTGCCCCCTCCCCAAAAAAAAAAACACAATTTTATTAAAAATGGATCAAAAATATTAGGCAAAAATCTTTAGAGTTGAGAGTTATGGACCCCATGTAGACATTGATAAAATACTCTAGTGTTAAAACACTAGAAAACCACCCCTTATTCCTGTAAGTCAGAGACAAAAAAGCAGGCACAAAACTACATTGCATACAGTTACCAAGGCCAGAAAATTATTGTTGTTTTACAAAAAAAGTGTCAGCAATTTTGAAAAAGAATACTATCAGAAACAAAAAGGGGGTAGTGAAATGGGAATAAATATTCCTTTTACCATAGGATGAAGGGTAAACTCAGTCAGTGATAGCAAGTAGTTGAGAAGATAGTGTTGGAAAACTTCATAGATATAACTACTTATGTTTAATGGTCAATTCTGGAAAGAAAAAAAACTCACTGGAATGGCCATGTTTTGAAAGTAAGAACCAGTACCACATAAGGTTTCCGATGTGAATGGCCTGACAGGAAAACTTTCCAATCTGTTTACTGTGAAGTGAAGTTGTACTTACTGAAATGTTTCTCTGAGAGATCAGGAAATAAATTCATTGGTGATGCCCTTTTGCCATATCTGATGGAAAAGAGGTTCAAGTAAAAGTGTTTACATTTGTCTTCCATGCATGTCATGATGGAAACTGTGCAACATTTCCACCAAAACTGATAATTTCTGAAAATAATAGCTGAAGCAGTACAAAGCCCAGCAATATTTCAGTATATTACCAAATGAGAAACAACAACAGATGCATTTTGATACATTTTTATATTCAACCTCATCACAATTAATTTATTTTTTACTGGATAAGTAGGATGGTGAATGACCTTTTCCAGCCAAGAACCAGATGACTCAAGAACAGAAATTATCTTTACGTAGTACAGGCAACACCACGTAAATGTCACTTGGACTATCTCATTACAAGACTTCAAATTAAAATATAAAAAGACAGTCACCATAACCAATGATCACACAAAGCAACAGTGTTGTGTGTGTCAGGTGAACAGTTTTAGGTTTATTATCATTACTCCCCTTTTTGTCCTTCAAGAAGCCACTAAGCACCTTCTCAGAGATGCATCAAATAAATATGGCAGGCATAGAATTCAAGCAGCTGCCTGCTAGATCTAGTTAATTTGTAAATTATCAATCTAGTTTGTAGATTCCTTGGCTTTGCAGCCATATGCAAGTGCTGTAAGGCATCATTCCTTTGCAGATGGTGCACTACAGTGATCTGTGTCATGGCTACCTCATACAGTACATTCTCAGGATTCATTATTTTGCATGAGCCATCTATTAACCTACTACGGAGGTATACACCACTTGGTATTTAAGAAGGTTGGCTGAACACCCAACCCTGTCCCCCATTTTCAGTTCCATGACAAATGTGATAGTTTTCATAGAGCTAGGTATAGATATATGCTTTTGTATCGCATAGTCTCTGCAGTCTACTGGCAGATGACAATGAATTACAGATCTTCGAGCTATACATTCCAGAAGAAAGCGGTATAGATATATGCTTTTGTATCACATAGTCTCTGCAGTCTACTGGCAGATGACAATGAATTACAGATCTTCGAGCTATACATTCCAGAAGAAAGCGGTATAGATATATGCTTTTGTATCGCATAGTCTCTGCAGTCTACTGGCAGATGACAATGACAGATGACAATGAATTACAGATCTTCGAGCTATACATTCCAGAAGAAAGCTTGCAGCTGGCACTACCATGACATGCTGAACATGCTCAAGACCTTTCTGAAACTGCTGGGTTCCAGACAGACCTGTAGGGTTACAGTATGATATTATACAGGGATAATATAAATCACTGAGATACTGCTGTTAATGATATATTAAGCAAGATATTTCAAACTTCTGTTATATTGCCAGCTTCATTCTGCATCTGCATTTTGCAGGTACTGTGCTGTTATGGTCTTTGTATAAATGGTTTCTGCACATTAATGAAGGGAGTACAGGCGCAAAATAAGGAACAGATTTTAAATATTACTCTTATAAACTTAAAAAGTTGCTAGAATAAATGGATATAATGAAGGATATGATATCTGAAACTGAAATGTATGCCATCAGTTAGTTAGTGACTCCAATCCTCAATGATTTGCCAGAAAACCACTTATTTTATGAGGGAGAGACCAAAAATATTAGGCCAAATGCTGGACATTCTGTGAAAATCTGGACAGTTGGGAGGAATGTTGGAATGGGAGAAGGGGTATCCTACACATCTACATATTTTTTTCCTGCATTACCACCTCCCCTGCAAGCCCTTCACTGCAAGTCATGTTGACTAATTTCTTACGAGTGTACAATGGAAAGTATAAAATTTGAAATCATTTGTGCTTAGTCACCAACACCAGTTATGAATCCATGTTAACTTGGCATTGTGGTCACTGGCTGTGAGGCTAACTAGCTCTGGCAAGGGGGCAAAGATGTCCAGTATTGTGTCTCTGCTGTCAACTCCCTAGCAGTCAGAAATACTAAAAGTAGGCCATGGTAATCAGAAGGAGAGCCAGCTGTGAAAAAGAAGCTGTATGCTAAGTATCTGGCCTGCTATTTGTAGCTCCCTAGCAAGCCTGTCAGCTGCTGATACTGTAGCTTTCTTGCAGATGATTCAGTGACTCTCTTACTGTGGGCGAGGATGGACAAAATGTCTGGTATGTAGTCTACACCTCCAAGGTTATGTGATGATTTAATGGTTGTCAGGTTGTGGGAAAGGGACAGGGTAACATGTCAGCTGCTCATGGCACATTTGCTTAGGCATATAGCTTGAGGTAACAATTACTCAAGTTCTAACACTCGCTTTACATAGAACTAAGATCATGGTGTCAGACAGCAGATTATAATGGGCCGTCCAATACTGAGGTCTGCTGCACAAACAGTGAAACAAGTGTTTTCCTGCCTGTCAGTGATTACTAATGCTCCAAGCCTGCAGTGACTTTCGAGTGAGAATAAGAAAGCAAAAGGGTGTAGGGATGAAATCTTCACATGCAGGATACAGTGGAGCATTCTCCCCTCAAAAACACTATTTTTATTCATTTATTTACCTGTCATTTTGATTCATTTTGTCATAATTTGGCAAAGTTGGGTATAGGTATGTTATGAGCAACTGTAAATTCAGGTTGTCCTTTGCAAGTAATTGTTGCAAGATATTTGTGAGATAAGCCTGGATGTTTCAAGAAGCAGTAAAAAGTTTATCATGAGCAGGACTGATTTTATCAGGAAAGTAAGCACTGCTTCTAATTCCAATTAAATTTTAATTTCACGTTCAATGGCTGTCTAACGGGGGGGGGGACAACATGTCATGTACCTTCAGCTGTGTTTTTGAATTCATGTGATGATTCAGTGGCTGTCTGGCTATGACAAGAAGAAGATATCAAAAAAGCCAAGATGTGTTTCTGACTGTACTGGTTAACTGACATTTTAGCTGAGAGGAGGGAACAAAGACCCAAGATTAATTTCTAACTTCATGTTGACAGTTCACTGGCAAGCTGATTGTATGGAGAGGAGCTCCATGTTGGAAACCTATACCGTGCTTTTAATTCCATGTCACAGTTCAGTGGTTTTCTGTTCATGCAGAGGGAGAGACAGACAGACAAGGAAGTTGGATATACAGGCTGTGTTTCTAACATAGGCGGATTATGGGGAGGGGATAGGGTGTTAGGTATCTTGACCACATTTCTGATTCCATAGGACAGCTTTTTAGTTGCCTGTTTGTGGAAAGATCTAATATGTCAGACAGCTACACTTTGCTTTTAACATCCCGTGAAGGCTTAGTGACTGTGGCTGGCTTGCTAAAGTAAGGGACATGGTCATTTGGGTCATCCATCTGACAATGTGAAAATGATAAACATGCCAGTATTAGCATGCTACTTACTGGCTAGGCTTCTGACCAACATGATATCCACAACCTCCTCTGTTGTCAGTAATATACTCAGCCTTCATCACCAGATACGCTGGAATTACGATGTTCAGGCACTGAATGTGTTAACATTAGCCTCACATATTAATGACAAACTTCCATAATGTTCATTTGACACTTTTAACAGAGAAGTCATATATTCTTAATCTAATAATTATGCATCACATACATATGTATAATGATACGGGAAGATAAGATAAAACCATTCAGCTTCCTGTAAAGTATGACAGCTTATGATATGCTAGCTTGTAAGTGTGCCAAGGGCAAATTTGTATACTTATTAGCCCTTCAAAGAAAATTTCTTACAACAAATAGTTTACATTCTTTTTTTTTACTATTCTTGAAAACTATGATGGCACATACTTCCATCAGGCAGCAATTATTTTTTTATTTTATATCCGATTCTTTGCTTACCATTTAAAGGAAAACACCTTGGAACTCAAAAAATTTTTTTTCATTGTATCTTTGTTTTTGTGCTATTTTAATGCCTCAAAATCACTCCAAGTGCTTCTGTTACAATTTTAATGTGTTTCTCTCAAAATGGTGGATGATGGGGTCTGCCCTGGTAATGTGATCTTATTTTCTTGCTTTCCTTCCTTTTTCCCAGAATACATTTCAAGTCCTGTTTATATGACTCATGCCAGACATAAGGAAGTGGTGCTGTTTTCTCATGCCATTAAAATATAATGGCAGGACTGTGCAGCACTGTCATCTAAACACACCTTCTGTAAAAGAGCTGCTTCTCTGTTTACCTGACTGAGCCCCATTTATCTGTCTGTCAGAGCTTGTTCTGTGCTATAAATAGCTGTTAGCTACTTGCAGCAAAAGAAAGCATATAAAAAACAGTTTTTTGTAAGAGGAATCTTTTGTAGTCCTAACAAACTTGATAAACCCTCCCCCATACTCTCATGCCAAGGTGTGAAAACTCTCACTGCAGTAAATGACTCCTTGCTGTACATTTACAAGTGACAAGCAGTAGGACTGTAAACTTAGTCTGTCTGCTACTTCCCAATGCCTTCAGTGGGAGGATTTTCTCTCTCTCATGAATGATGCAGACTTAAAATGTGCTTTACTAGTTCCTCAATTATTTCTGTCATCTTCCCCCTCCTTTTTTTCTACTTTATATTTATTTATACTTTGGTAACCAGGAAAGTAAACTGGTTCCAGGATCCTTTTCAGCCACTACATAAGCTACACTGGCAAACATAATAACAGTTATTAAATGTACTTATCAATACAAATAAAAAAATACTGACAGAAAGATACTGACCAAGATTGCATGTGGAACACACAGCCAATGTGTGACCAAGTAAATCAATAAGCAAAATGTACTAGAATGTATACATTAATAATGCTTAACAATATTATGTTTAAAAGTCATTGTATGCACACATATTATATATATATATATATATATATATATATATATATATATATATATATATATACACACACACACACACACACACACACACACACACACACACACACAGTGTATGTGTGTGTATGTATGTGTTCCTGTATATGTATATAAAGGCCATGTGTAGAAAAGCGTGTGTGTGTGTGTGTGTGTGTGTGTGTGTGTGTGTGTGTATGTGTGTCTGTGCATTTAAACACAGTTAAGTACTTCTGATTTCCTTTTCTTACTGTTCTTAATGCAAGGACATGTAGTAAATGTATGTTAAAGAAAATTCAGCTGTATATTATGGTTGCTCTCTGGACTGCGGTGGTGGTGCTGCGGTAGCGTTGTCACCTCACAATATGACGTTGTCCTGTTCGATTCTCAGCTAAACAGTCTTCTGTGTTGAGACATGCATGAATGGGCATACCTTCGTTGAAGGTTGTGCATCAGAGCTGGCAACTCGGTAAGTAAAAATCTACTGACAATCATTATCGGACTGGAGTTCCGCTGTGGCGACCCCTAACCAGGAAAAGCCAAAAGATACAACATTATGGTTGCTCTCTGACAATGCAAGGACTGACTCAAAGTCAGTGGGACTCTTACAATAGATCTGCATGTACCAGATATGCATTCCCCTCCGGAAGGATGTCACACAAAGCGTAAAAGACCTTTTTTTTTATGAACAGTATCAGTGTACCTAGTTGATAGGGTTGCCACCTGACTCTCTTTCTGCAGTTCTGGCCTGTGTGTGTGTAGGGGGGGGGGGGGTTGAAAATGGTAAATGCATTTGTACTTTACAAGAAAAAATACTTTTACTGACTTTTCACTAAATGTCACAGAAATCTTTTCAACTACTCGTAAGTTATCTTAACACAAACTATTATAAATAACATTTAAAGCTTAGAATTTCAATACTGTGTTGCTGCTTATGTAAATTTTGTCAGAAGAGTTGACAATTTCCTTTAAACCTCTGACTGATCTAATTGCTTTGTTATGCTATGAAAGGGGAGTGTTAAGTTCTCCTCCCCTCTGCAATAAAAACAGTGGAAACAATTCCACAGCTTTCTATCTTTTTTTATATCAGCTGCTGTGTTCCTGAAAGCAGGATTAATTGCCCATCTAAGATTGACAGCAGTACCTGACAGGGTAAACTACAGATTTAACTGTGTCTATGATATGTCATGCAGGTGGAGACTAGCTTATCTGCAAAGTATGTGAGAAGTTGAGTTTAAAAAAAAAAAAAAAAAAAAGTAGTTGGGCTTTCCCTTCCTTTGACTCCAATGCAAGGAAATAAAAGTTTTAAAAACTACAAGCAGGTTTCTGGTACCTACACAATGCTGGAACCATATTGCAGGGAGAAAAGAAACCCAACGATTGAGTTAAACTGTATGAAAGTGTGGAGTGTTCCTTTAAGATATACTAAATGATCTGTTAAAATTATTTTACTAAAGTAAGTCAATAAGAAACTTCTTAAAAGTAATTTATATTGTTGGACATACTTAATGTCATACATGTTACATTTCAAGCAAAGATACAGCAAACACAATGTATCACAGATCCAATGCCTAATTAAAATAAAAATCCTATCATAAACTTCCCCAGCGTGTATGCTATATTAAACAAATGGCTTCCTCAACATGCCTGCTGCAATAAACAGATGACCTACATACAGAAAATGCAAGGATCATTCTCACTTAGTAAAACTGAATATATATTATTACATCTATTAAATGATCAAAGGAACTAATCTAATGGACTGTTCATTTGTTTAGCCCCAACTCAGGCCATACAGCAAAGGCACCACACTATAATGGTTGCAAATGAAAGGCTGCGTGTCATCATAAATATAGAAAACCTACTTATAAATTGAAATGCAAAAATAAAATGCCTGATCAATCAAATGATTGCCAACAAGGTTTTTAATCACCATGAAAGAGTATAGCACACATTTATAATTGGTCATACGATTCTTTTTTAAAGCAACAGCAATGAAAAAATATGGCTACCTATAACACTTTAGAGACCAGATTAAGTGGCCATATGAAGAATACATTAAATGTTGTAGTCAAGCCACATTGTGGCATAGAGAGATAAAGCCCTGTCTATGGCCCAGGCAACCTGGGTTCAGCTAGCAGCTTGGGTATCTGGGAAAGAACAGAGGAAAGATGGACCTGTCTGTCCTGGGAGAGGGCACACACCTAAAAACTCCTCACATTAGATCTCTGGTGGATGCTGGGGATACATAAAGGGGCTTTGACATAAGTGGGAATTGCCAGGGGACATGATAAAGTAGGTGGGGCTAAGCAGACATGCTATTATTAAATGACATCACCTACAAGCAAGGTGAATGGTCTACTAGGCAACCAATGAAGTTTACAAGTGAAATGTTAACAACTAAATTAACAATTAAATGTGAATTTTTAGAATAGGTACATGGTGATCTGCAAGTCCTCACTTACAGCACTCTCAGAAGTAACTTTCCTTAAGGGATATCAAACAGGCAATCTGGTCATACAGATCCACATACCTGACCTCCAAAAAAGCCTCTCTCCTGTACTCATCTAAAAAAATCTGGCAAGAAATAAACAGCATTAGAAGTAGAGCCCCCCCCCCCTTCAAAGAAGCCTCTTTGAAAGGCTACATAACATGCCAAAATGGCAACCTTTCACTATCAGGCTCTCTCACAGAATTTTTCAACCTATCTTATCCAACTTTAATTCTCTCTCTCTAACCTCCTCCCAGTTACAGTCTAGCCCCAAGAATACCTGCTACTCTTTTATTGTGCAGAAATACATCAAACTAAAGCACTCCATTGCTAGAAGACAGTAGCATAGCTAAGGTGGAGCAAAGGGTGAAGTTGCCAAGGGAGAAAACAATTACGGGGAGCAGGATTGGCAGATGCCGACTGGCCTTCAGTGCATTACTGGCATTTAAATGATAATATTGCATTTGCCATCTGAACTGAAGCACCTTAGTACTCCCTGTACGGCATAAATGGTAGCACCTGCTGGCTACAAATGCAAAAGCAGCATGCCATAGCTGAAAAGGAAAACAAGTGCTTTGCTTGTTTGCTTATTTGTCATCTGTTTTGTTCTGGGTAGCAGATCTGGTGAATGACACTAGGTGTCAGAACAGCCAGCTACACATCTGCTTGAAGAAACCCCATGTAATTCACCCACGAACTTGATACTTTGTTTCTTTACCACTGTAAAAACTACACCATTACCCCATTAGCTCACATCTGTAACCATTGTCTTACAACAAACACCATGCCCACAGTCCGCAAATCAGCTTTTGTTAGTCCAGTGCCAAAGGAACCAAATCCAGCTTCCACACCAGCTACTACTGATCACTCTCAATGGATCCCCTTCAGTTGATCGAACTTCCAAAATCCTGAACATAATATGGCCGAGACCTTATGACCAACATTTCAGAAAGGCTGAAACTAAAATAAAAAAATAAATAAAAACAATGCGTTTTTCTTGTTTGTTTATTACAGGGTGCCCCCCCCCTGCACTCCCCACAACCCCTGCTACTTAAATATACCAACTCCAAGATTGCACTACATTGAGGAAACAGCAAATTTCCTGTTCCGTACGGTGATCTCCACTCACACTGTTCAACCTTCTGAAATGTCGGTCATATGGTCTCGGCCACAGCATTTCAGAAAGTCAGTCAACTGAAGGGGATCCCTCCCAGTACATCTCACATTAGTTAAAATCCTTGCAAAATTTATCTGAGATAAACTAACTAAATACCTCCAGAAATATTTCAGTTGCTCTCCAATAAATAATACAACTTTTGAGGAGGAGCACCATGTCATCCCTCAGGATCCTTACTCATGATACTTAACCAATGTGGACAGAGACAACCTCACAAGTGCTGCCTACAGTGATCTGACAGGAGCAATCAGTATGGCTGAACACTCCACCTTATAGACATTGGCACCAGTCCATCACTCAATGGTTGAAAGACTTCCTTAGTAACAGATCCTTCACAATAAAAACTGGCACTTTCTTGTTTTAGACTGCAACCACTGACTCTGGTGTTCCACTCAATTTTTATACTAGACTAATAACCCAAGTGGCTTTTTTAAACCTAGTTGTGCTTCCCAAATATATTTGGCAAGTTTTGGTACCCTAAGGTTATTTTAAGAGGTATGTGTAGGCTTGGGTGGTCAATCATTTCCAAGTCCAGTGAATTAGGGAATTAAACAAGTTTTATCAGCTTATACTATCCTTAAAATAAAATCTTTTCAGATCAATTATGTAGAGAAAATAATAGCACGTAGAAAATAATTAACAAAAATGATCATCTGCTTATAATACATGGTTAAAACTAATGTTTCATGCATCAAAGCATGTTTTTTTTTCTCTAATATGATTACCACCTCCACTGCCATGTTTGACCACTGAGTTTTCATCAAGTTCATGTATATTAGAGGACTTATATCTCAACACTGTACAGTAAATAAATGACTTCAGTGTTCGATGTGTGCCATATGTACAATATGCATTAAATCAGAAATCAGTGTTTTGTTCTTGTATATCCTTTTAAAATCATTTCAATTTTCACTCTAAATTGGTATGTATTAAACCATATTAGTTGTACATGATTTATACATCTGGATTCCAGTAACTGAAGCATGAATTTTAGCTATGAATAGCTGCACGAATCAAGTCTCATACATGTGTTGACTTAAGTTGTTCCAAGGACTTTGTAATAGAATCCCTTGAAAACTATTATACCATAATAGTTAATTGCAAACAGGCTATCACAAAGGATGTCAAAACACACACACATTTATAAATGTCTGAACATTTG
This sequence comes from Protopterus annectens, assembly GCF_019279795.1. Taxonomy (NCBI): domain Eukaryota; kingdom Metazoa; phylum Chordata; order Ceratodontiformes; family Protopteridae; genus Protopterus; species Protopterus annectens. Next base: position 431,848,592 of record NC_056746.1, read on the forward strand.
TAGTATTGAATGTCTGTAATGCCAATACAAATGATAAAATAGTCATATGATCACATGTCGGCATTACTTAGTGAGAGGTCACAGTATAGTGGAGATTAGGAATTTGCCCTCCCCTAACTACTGTGTGATGTTGGAAAAAGTATATAGAAGTAGCAGGGGGTGTGGGGGGGATGCCACAATCAATTTAGGTTTGATTTTGTTACTTTTCAACTATAGGCAGTACACACACAACATACCAGTAGTTATGTATATGTAACACCAATAAGTGAGTAACGCTTCTTCATAAACCCCTTCTTATTCTAGTCCTGTATCACACAACTCAGTGTAGCCATGCCACATTTAACAAAATAAACTTTGTCACATGGTCATTCAGCAGAATGGGCTTTCAGTCATTGTAATACACTGAGATAATCAGCAAAATTAACATTAAACCAAATGAAAGGCATCCACATATGTGTAAATATGAATGGTCAATATCATAATGATTGACAAAGAAAAAAAGTCAACAAAAACACTCTTCAACCACACTTTATATTGACCACTAAAACAGCACTCAGTACTTCGAAAAAGGAGACATTTGCTTTTCCAAAGTACTACCAGTAATTGTAGCACACATTCATCTCAAATTTGTCTGAAAAGTAATAGTGATAAGAGAAAGGCTTTAAAGTACACATTAGGGTTAGTGTCATCATGCATTACTAATGTGGGCAGGTTTGCATTTACTAGGAGTTTAGTGATTAAAACTGAATTTTATACACACACACACACACACACGCGTGCATATGTGTGTGTTTAATGTGTATGCATCTGAAAATGTATTACTTAAATCTTCTTCCTTGCCTTTAAGTAACTAATTTTTCATAATCTTAGCACTTATTTTAAAGACTCCTTTCAGTACAGTTAACACCAATCATTGAAGTAGTTTGCATCTTAAAAGATGTATTTTTGGACGTAGGTTATTACCTCTTACATGGGCTGTTGTAAGAGTTTTGTTAGACATATACAACTCTAATTTCCAGTCAGTTGGTGCTCTCAGGAATAAAAATAATTTTTGTTTCTTCATATTTTAAATGGTAACTTGTTTCAGCATTTTTTACTGGACCATAAGTCTTTGTTTAGCCTTATTCTATAAAGTATATTATTGCACAGTCATTCGTTTAGGATTCATAAACTTAACGTCAGTCTGTATCATCTGAATGTATCAGCTGTTACCTTTCCCATTTTTTTTATACCCAGATGAAGAATCTGTAAGACAAAGTGTTACAACTTGATTAATAACCAAGTGAACCTTCATTTATATAACCATGTAGCATTTTTTTAATTAAATTTCAGATTTATTTACATTTTATGACATAAATTTTTATGTATTTGCATAATTAAGGCATGCAATGAAATGTGCCTTTTGGATCCCCTGTAATAGGTCCTTACTAGATCAACACATTTCCAGTATAAACAGTTTCAAATAAAAACAACATAAATAATATGAGTAAGTCTTGCTTCTAGTTTATGTATGCTTTTATTTTTCTTTGTTGCTGACAACATAGATAGGATTATCCATCTGGTCTCTTTCTAGGCACGGGCCTATATCAGTTCCGTGAAAATCCATTTCAGTGAATACCAAAAGAGCGACATGTATTAATCGAACCGCGAATAGACCGAATGCACTAAACCACATTGAACGGTCATAGTCGGCCAGCCCTGCTACATACTACCTAACCAAACAAAATAAATAAGCCACATACATACCACTAACTAAACCCTACTCCTAACCCTAAAGTAAAGCACCAAAACCCAACTTCTAATCCTACACTAAACCCCATATACACTATTGTCTATGCACTATCCTTAACCACTCCCTAACCCTAAGGTCCGTAACTACCGCAGACTTCCCCTACGGAGATATACCCTAACAAAATAAATAATACACAAATACATTTAACAAAACCCTACTTCTAACACTACACTAAATCTTACATACATTACCTACCTATACACTTACCTTAACCTGCACCCTACCCTAAGGTCCATACCTATTGCACACTTACCTTACAGAGCTATACCACAGACAGGCCTACCAAAACACTTCGACATTTCAGATTTCTCTATTTTGGATGTTCGGCATTTACGTAGTTCGCACAATATGTGTCGATCATTTCATATTTGTGGAAATGGCGTTTCGAATGTCTGATAGGGAGCCTCTAGGCACAACGCAGTGACAAATCAAGATCCATCATCAATATATCCTGACTATACATTAACAGTCGCTTGTACATTACATTTCCAAACCATGCAAATCAGTTTATACATGTATTGATACAGTACATTATATAGACAAGTGTGTATAAACTTATTTACTTCTGGATATCAAGACCACACACACACACACACAAGCTAGCCGTGTGCATGCATATATATATATATGTGTATGTGTGTGTGTGTGTGTGTGTGTGTGTGTGTGTGTGTGTGTGTGTGTGTGTATAAAATAAATAAATAAAATATTTATTTTTATCTACAGATAGGTAGATATTTAGAATTAAATAAAAATGGTAGGCAATTCAGTGGGTTGACCAGACTGTTTGGGTGTTCTGTATAAAACAAATGGACCTGAACAAATTACACAAAAGCAAGCAGATTCCCTGTCTTACTTGTTTTCCAGGTTTCTACTTCTACTAAATATATCGGATATCCCAGTGCCATTTTCAACACACTTGTGCATAGTGTTTACACTATGTTCTATCTTCCCAAGAATGTAACATGCAGGCATGAGAACTATACACATTTCAAGAAAGAAAAAACAAACATACTCATTTAGGGAATAACCTAATGCAGAAAAACTATTTTTTTCTGGTTGAGCTCACTAGCTGCTTTACCAAAGGAGCTGAAAACTGTGATGTTTCCAGGCATGTTTCTATTTTCTCCTTAAAGCACAGCTTTAACAATACAGAGGGGCATTAATATATAAATGCAGATAATCAGCTTTATGTTGTACCACACAGTCCCACACTAGAGGCTGGCCAGACCCATCCCAGAGGATGACCAGCTAGACCCACTGGTCATACTTTATTGTTAAAATACCAGAGTACAATGGTTGTAGTGGTGATATGCTGCTTTGTAATGAGCTGAAGAACAAACTCAGCTGATGCTTAGCTTCAAACCATGGCAGCAAAACAAGATTCCAAAGAATACAATGGATGCACAGTTTAAACACACAAAAGCAAAGCCCAAGTGCAGACTGTACTGGTGAGACTTGTTACTATACTGCAGAAAACAATTTCAGTGTGCTGAAGTTATGTGAGCTCAAAAGCAGGGATGATGCAGACAATTGGTACTTGGCAGGATCACTCCATTTCAGTTTGTGGTGGAGGTAATATATTCAGCAAGTAGAAGTAACAGAAGAAGTGACAATCAACAGGATCTGACGCTAGTGGATCTAGTCTTGTAAAAATGTGACCGTGGTAGACAGCTATAGATGGTGGTGGCAACATTTCAGAAAGCAATAATGTATGAATCTGGAACAAAGTAATGGCACAGTCCTTCACTTGGATATTGGCACACATTCATGCTATAGTGATATTCTAAGGTTTTCAAAAATAGTAGTAAAGGAGGGCAGTATCAAAAGAGGTCAGTGCTGAAGTGATGTAAAATTCAGCCATGTTGTTGTTTACAGTATGGCAGTAAATGTATATGTATCAGAATGTAATGGCAACAGTTTAAAGTTTAAGACTCCTATTTTAAAAACTGGTTACAAAGCAGAAGATAAAAATGTAATAAATCAGTTGTAGATTTTACATGCAGGCACGGTGGTGTAGAAGCAAGAGGTTCCCTGGTTCGATTCCCAGCTGGGGTGCCTTCTGAGAGGAGTCTGCATGCCCTCCCTGTGGTCACATGGGTTTCCTCCCCCATCCCAAAGACATGCTGTAGGTGGATTGGACACTCTAAATTGGCCATAGGTGTGAGTGTGTGCATGTTTGTGCCTTCTGTGGAAGGCCGGATGCCGGGCTGGCAACTTGACACCGTAAACCTCCACTGCCAATCATTCTGTGGACCGTTGTTCCACTGTGGTGACTCCTAACTGGGAAAAGTCAAAAGGAGAAGACAATTGTACAGTTTTAGAATGAGCCAGCGCACAGCTTTAGAATGTGGTAAACATACAGAACTCTAGACTGTAGCAGTAAAGCACATGTTTTAGATCATTCTAGTCACCAACATGTAAACAATGAAGAAACAAGCCCAGGCTTAAGAAAGTGGTGGTGAAATGAAGTTTACAATGCAGCGATGCTTTATCTACAAGTTATGGATTTGGTTCTAATAATTTTGAATTTGATGGTGATGCATTCTTTCAGAATATGGTGGTAGCAAGCAACTATGATGTTAGATACTCATACCCACCCCCTTAAAGTGGAGGGTAATACAAATGTGTCCATGTCATACAGTCTGGAAACATGGCACATACTACATCATAATGGCATACTGAACTTCAGCATCTGTGCATCTTTGCATAGATATACGGTTCCAGAAAAAGGTAAGGCTGCAACCATTCGGAACATAAACAAGCACACTAAGAACATATATTGTGGGAAGGTCGCAAACACAATCAGTTCTGGATTTGTATGTCATTTAGAATTCAAACAACATGCACTCTAGACAATGCCTGCCTACCCTTCCTCTACAGTCTAAATGTATAATGCTCCTGATACAAAACTGAATGGCTGTCATACTTTGGGGTGACAATTCCTTGTTACTTTCCACATCTTGATTAGCCTCTCCCACAAATGGTTAAAACTATTAACATTCTATGCCATACTCCAGTACTACGATCAAAAACCACATCCTCACATCTTGAAAACATATAATGTAATGCATGACAGAACTGTGAAGACAACCTCTGCAGCCAGTCTTATAATATACTATAAAAAAGGGTGTTGGATAAGCAGTTTTAACACCCAAAAAAGTAGTTTCCATTAAATCACATTCAAGGAATTCTGAGCTGTGTTCATAAGATGGTATTAACTAATTTCAGTTTACAAAATACAATTACAAAAATGATTCCTCTTTTCATAGCTAAGAAATAATAAGACAAAGATATGTGCAAAAATTAAAGATGTGTTTAAACTAACTTCATTTACTTGTTTTATATTTCTTATTCTAGTAGGGGAACCACCCATTCAGCTCTTCAAATACAACCTGAACGCCTGCAGTGCAAGTTTATACAAACAAATCTAGATACAGATATATGTTGAATATGATGCATATATACGTAAAAGCATAACTTTGTGTGCGCCACATCATTTTGCGGCCAATTGGCAGGTACAAATAAATAAGAATAAACATATTTACATCATGGGAGATGCATGTGAATTTTACATTTTTGTAACAATATACAAGTTACCTGGAATATCCTTCAGAAGATCAAAAACTCAAAAGACTGAAAATCAAAATATCTAAAACTCAAAATATTGAGAATGGAATTTGTTCTTTCCCCAGGTGTTGTGTGATCTTGGAGATGGTATATATAATTAGCAGGGGGTGTGGAGGCGCAACCCCCCCCCACACACATGAGGGGTGCATGGGGGCTTGCCCCTGCATTAAAAATATTTTTGATATTTTGATTTTCAGTCTTTTGTATTTTCAATCTTTTGACAGACCCATTTTGTGGCACATAGAGTTTATGTGAAAGTTCCCGTCCATCTATCTAGAATTTGCAATAGTAAAAATGCAGAGATATGAACATTGCTATTCCATTATATGTTCTAATTTCCAAATCCCAAGTTTAGGATGGAAAAGTTTTAGAGATTTATGTAATATATATGTGTGTGTGTGTGTGTGTGTGTGTGTGTGTGTGTGTGTGTGTGTGTGTGTGTGTGTGTAAGAGAATAGAGTATTAGGGTAACACAGAGCAATATATACTTTAAATGTCAATCAGTAATTAACATGAATTTTTAAACTTAGCCAGTATCCCCATAACACTTGCATATATGGCTTACCCACACAGATAATTACCCTGTAAAGTAGCACCTTGTTAGGAATCTTTGTAGAGCATCTTTCCAACTTCCAAGAGCAATTGAACATAACACACTACTCAAATACTTTGTAATATACAGATTTCAGTCTTCATGGCAAAACTAGCAGTAGATATTTAGAACCTAGAAATAACTGTCTTCAAACTGGAAAGTAGAAAATCACAATGCTTAATATTTATAACACACTGATATATAGCAATTTAACCATTTCTAGCTGCTTTAAGTAGATCTCTGCAACAAACATACATTACTTTAAAGCATATGTTGCAAAATCTATATATAGATAAGTCATTGAAGAATAGAAAAGAAAGGACAGGAAATCGGTGGAAAGGGTAATCAGCAAAGAACAGAGGTCATTATACACTATCATTAAGTGCCATCACATTTTCCAGATCTAGTAACACTTATCTGACTAATCAAATGCATGCATAGTTAGATAGGAAACGTGTCTTTAGTTAACAACACCCTACTGGCATTTCAGTGTGTGCATAAGCCGCAGTCACTTTCATCTCTCCAAGCAAGTTAACAGTTAATTGATTTTTTAACAAATAGTGTGGAATAAATTAGTGTTCACATAGAGTTCTCTCTCTCATATTAAGATACCTGATGATGAAAGAGCTATTTAATATGCACAAATTGCATTCTTACTGAAAAAACAGGAATCATTCATTCGTTCTAATCAGACAACCAAATATCAGTTTCTAGAAGTATGTTTAAGTAGTAAATTTAGATTTCAATAAACGCAGAGCAGAATTCTGAGAATTATGAACCTTGTTTGTTTGTGTTCTTGTTCACAGGTATGAATCCCCCATTCCTTTCTAGCAGGATGCAATTATCCATGCTCATAGTATCAATGCAGTACAAGAATTCTCGTCAGCCTGTTGTCCTTAGATACTGGAAGCTAGGTACCGGTATCACTTTCCTTACTTGATGCTGGTTACTAACGTAGATATAGGACCTACCTTACTGACTTCTGGACTGCTTCAGCGGCAAGGCACCTTTTATACCCTTGCAACTCCCGCTTCCTGAGCTCGTTAATAAGCAGGCAGCAAAGAAATGAATGGAAAACAGTATTTGAGATGCAAGCTAAAGAATGTTTGTCTACAGTTCCCGTCTTCGTCAAGAAAGCAATAAAGCTATTTAGAAAGGTGTAGTTTCTATGTTTGTATTTATTCTGACTGGAGGGACCGTCGGCTTGCATCAATCAGTTTGATGTGGATACAATAGCAAGACATCTTCTTGGTCAACTCAAGGCAGAACGTCACGAAGTTAATAATTCGCTTTTGCTCATCTCTGCAACTGGCTGCATTATACACCTGCTTTACTTCGGTTAAATGTTTTCAGAGAAAATGATTACCAGCATCACACGCAACTATGTTTCAAACAAATAATGCTGTAAGATGCACCGCGCTTCAAAATGTGGCTTAACTATACGCAACAAATGTTAGTTACACTCAACAGTTACTCAAAGCACACCAGCGATTAAAAAAATAATAACAGCAAAAACAAAGTAGACATTAGAAAGTTTCCCGTCTTCCATTCATTACCACCACGTGTATTATGTAATTATTACATGTTACAATAATGTTGCAGTTTCATAAAATTTAGAAAATAAATCTGTGCAGCACATTGTATGCCCACCTTATGTAAATGCACTTTCAAAGAATGCCAAAAAAAATAAGATAACGTACCTCCAGCACTTCTGTAAATGGAGTAAACTGTCCAGACAAAAAGCTAAGAATGCTTCCAGCCACTAAAACAGGTATGCTTCTACCACCACCTGTTGAGGTTAGCACTTTTTCTGAGCTGCTACTTAACCAGGTAAACCTATGCAGAATAATGGGCTAACTGCAGTCAGACTGGTATGAAATCTCGCTGGCGATGTCCCTTTGCTGGAGGTGATGATGCCTTCAACCAGCCACCTGACTGGTGCACCTTAATGCGGGTGAAGCCCCTGCCCCTTGCGCACCCTGCTGCTAAACACTAGCGCGTGTGCAGTTGCCAGCGACAGCCTATCTGTTGCTACAGCGTTAGCTCCCCGTGGCTGCAAGCAATTACTTTCCTAGGGCTGAATCCTTTCCAAATATGGGCAACGGAAACGCTGCTAGGGTGGGGATGAGGTGCTTTTAAGAGGCACCAATGAGAGTTTGCGCCTAGGAGCAAAGACCTGGATGCGCAAGCATGTTGCAGGTCTGTGGTCCCCCAGTCTTGCGCAATAATACAGACAAGACTGTTACTTCTGTTAAGTGTTGTTGTGTGCCACCTGCTTCCTTTTTCGTCTTCTGCTATAATAATTGCATCATATTTCATCTTAATAGCCTGTTGGAATTGCTCCACTGCACCTGTTGCTGCATGTAAATTAACATTCTCCTCTTTCCTCACCCAACACTCTTTTTAGAGGCACGTCAATTACCAAAATGTTCGGTATCATAGCATTAGGTCCAGCTAGGTTTATGGACGCTGCAAATTTCGGCTATAGAAAAAACAGCAAATTAACTTACCTGTCTAAGAACATGTGTGGAAACCTTTACTGACGGCTGGGGAGACCAGAGGTTAAAAACAGTCACGATATTAAAGATGTCATGGCTGTTGTGATAACAGTCAGCATGTTTGTCACAGTGACACACACATGTGTGTGTGTATCTATCTTTGTGGCTTTTCATTGCCACAGTCACTCCAGTACTAAGTGTGTTGAGTAACACTTTGTGTTCAAACACAAGACACCCACATATGGGCTTATTAACACCTAATGAAGTAAAGGCTGATACAGCAGAAAGAGGTCAGCATGAAAAAGAGAACATAAGCAAGTAATAATATTTAAACCTCCCTACCCCACCAAGTGCAAATGAGATAGCCTAAAATATTGTTTTGCTTTGTTATGCATTTCTCCAACTTCAAAAACTACAGCACACCGATAACCTGTCTCTCTTTAAAACTGTTTTTCCATCTCACATTAAATGCACTTATGTTTTATTTAGTATTTAACATGAAGCTGGAGGACCTCCCCCACACACACACATTAGACTACATTCTGAGTAGATACAAAGGTGCCTAATGCTTGGAATATTTAACTTAAGGGCACAGACATACTATGCCAACAGCATGCAGTGTACAGCCAGCATAAACACTTGTGCCTGCCATGTACAGCTATAAATATAAATGAGCATAAACCAACTAATTTACCTATTTCATCAAGTTACAGATGGGCACTGATATTTACGAAAATAAAATTAAGTAATTGTAGCAAAGTTACATTAATTTAACCACTCAGCATTTTAAAAATTGCTAAAAATCACAATTCTCATTTCAAAATGATTAGATAACAGCCATCATTGTGTTTATTAGTTCCTCTTCCAAATCACCTTCATTCATCAAGCTCTGCAAACCTTTACGTAAGCTTTAATTATAAGTAATATCCATAACTTAAATTTGTTAAATCACGAATTGTGTAATTATAAATCAGTGATCAAAGGACTCAGAAACTGCAGTTCCCAGATCACAAGAAATGGCAAAACTGTATTGCCAGGGTAGCTGTAAAGAAGAAGATGTACAAATCTTGTCGACTAACAAACTGCTAGATCTGATTCCAAGAAACAAACTGATGAAATCATTAAAATCAGAATCAACGTATTTCAAGGTGTTTCTGTGTGAGGTGGGGGGGGGGGGGCAGAAGGGTTTTTCTTATCCTCCAAGGCTGGGAGAAGTTCATATTGGTATGGTAGCAGGCAGCGTGAAGGATTGTAATGTAGATGTCCTGTGATGCACAAAAAAATCGACTAACAGGTTGACCAGCAAATGATACTTTAAACTTGTAAAAAAAAAAAAAAAAAAAAAAAAACACAAGACTCGGCAGCCTATCACAAATTTAATGAAACAAATTATTCAGCTATTATGAGACTTGATCAAAACAACAAAAAAACTCTTCAAACACCTGCATTTAAAGCTTAAGATCATCAATCAACATGATCACATGATTGCCCCTACCCAATCAGTTCAACTAAAATACAGAACCTAAACAAAATTCCATGACCTGTAAATAATCATACAAAAATAATATGTATTGAGAAGACAGAACTTTATGTAAAAAAATCAATGTTAAAAAAAATCAGATCAATTCACATTAAAATATCTGAGCAAAACATAATGGTAAATAAAAAAGGCTAACCTTCAGAGATTTTGTGAGGAGCACAGTATGTTTCCTTCTCTTCATATGTCATTTGGATGTATGGATGGGGAAAAACAAATTCAAGCCTGATTTAGCACTCTTGTCCCTCATAGATAGAATAAGCATGTTACTGTCCCAACATCTTTGTTTGTCCCATCTATGTGTTATTTGTATATAAAATATAAGGGTCAAAACTACCATGGGAATGCAAGGCTAGGCTTCTTAACATCCCCACAAATCAATAGCCTAGTAAGTACCTATGAACCTGTGAACCTACTACATGCTACTAGAATGCAGGACTATCCAAATGACAGCAATCAACAGGGCTATGCAATGCAGAACAGGACTGGGATGGCTCAAAAGTGTAGTCACCATGCATCAGCACATATATCTATCTGGGTCTACTTCTACTCACCAAAATAACAGTTCTTCAAATCTGAAACAGCCAACTCCACTTCAGTGAACTTCCATTCTGTTGAAAGCATGGACTACTGAACTTCATTCCCGGGGTAACAAACCACTTGGCCACCAGGGTGAACTTTGCCCTTTTCCCAGTGTAGTGTGATCTCAGAGCTGGTATATGTAGTTGGGGGGGGGGGGTGAATACCCCCTTGGGTGGGGTTAATTTGTTTCTGTTCATATTTTGTCCCTGATGGCCAAGTGGTTCATTTTCCAGGGAAAAGCAGCTTCATGATAAATGATCTGGAAGTGGCACATGACACTGTGAAGTGTCATGTGGTTGTGGGTATGATGCTGATACTGGCCAATGCACACATTACAGTGTGCCTACAAATGTGATAGCAGTCTGTAAGTGCAGTCACTTAGGAGTGTAAGCTCCCAAACAATGTAGCACGACATGCTGCTCGTTTAATTTACTGAACAGGAGCTCAGCATGTGTGCACACAGTAAATGTATTACTAATGGTCTACAACTCTGAAGTGCACAGTCTGAGTCAGCACAAGGAATATGATTAGCAAACTACTTGTTCGACCACTTATGCATTACAGTACATGCAGTGCATGCTCCATCAAGTGGCAGTTGTATCTCATTCAAGACTACCCTTATGCATGCCCTACCCTTGACACACAAGCTGCTATGAGACAGTATGAGCACATGTGTACATATGTCTGATGTGATGGTGTAGAGTTATACATCACATGGGACAAAACATTTTAGCAAAAACAGATCGTGACAGTTTCATTTGCCACAGGCATAATTTTTTACTAAAAATGTACTTTGTTATGCAGATCAGAAAAACTGTTATAATAAATTCTATATTGACACCTGCAAGCACATTATTATATTGGCACAGCAGCATTAATATCAACGGTTACAATGCTGTCTCTGTAAATTCCCTCACCAAGTTACTAGACACCAGTCAGCAATCCTTATTCTCCAAATAGAATGGCACAAAGAATCCTAGCTCCTGCTAAATACCAGTAAAAGTAAACTACTTTTATTCAGCTCAGGAGAAATTACAGTGACCTCAAAAAACAATACCAAAATTGAAGAGGTTACTGAAGCCATAGCACTCAGAGTTATCATGGATCACAAGGTTTTCTTAAACCAACTCATCAACTATGTCAGTTCAAGAACCAAACAAAATGCAAGGCATGCTCTACAAATCAAAAAACATTCTTAGCTCAGATGTCATTCTTAACAGATATCACAGACTCTGTTTCTGGCCACTCTACTCTGATACTCATTTGTACTAACATTCCCAAAAGTCATCAACATAATTTGGAACAAACCTACACTGTGGTTTAAACAAGCAATACCAGCTTAAATCCTGTTTTCTTATTTTTAATAAGAATGGAAAGTGATCTTTAACACAGATCTTAAGTTAGAACTTATGACAACAATCTAGTTTAGCAACCTCTATGCTGATATTGTTCCTGTATTTTTGTTTTATATATATCTATATATATATATATATATATATATATATATATATATATATATATATATATATATATCTGGAGCGTTTCTCCCCGGGCCTCCGCTGAAAACAGGCTCTGTGGAACCTAGTCGGTCATTCCCGGTCAACAAATGTTAAATAAATAAATATATATATATATATATATATATATATATATATATATATATATATATATATATATATATATATACACACACACATTCATTTGGTCGGCCGATGGATGGCCGACCGGGAAATATGTGAAAGCAGTGCAGCAAATTCCCCTTTTTCCGAACGCAATATGTGTGAAGTAAAATACCCCCCCCCCTTTTGACCCATGGTAGTGCTTGTTTAGGCGGTAGAGCAGTCGGAAATGTCGCATTCGGTGTTTTGTATGACATTCTGGCCATTCAACATTGTGAAATTCGACATTCAGACTTGGCGTTACACCTGTTTGTGGTTAGTGTGGACGCTCAAATGAATGTATTCCATATATATATATATATATATATATATATATATATATATATATATATATAGGTCCCCTTCAGAAGTTTGAAATTGCAGAACATTGAACCTCTTACCATTGAGGACCAGGGGATTGAAGTTCTGCAATATTGAACCCCCCCCCCAAAAAAAAAACCCACTAAAACTTGAAAACTTCTTATTTCACGTTTTTGCAGGAGGGTAAGCCCCCCTGCACCTCCATACCTCCAGCTACTTAAATATACCAACTCTGAGATTGCACAACAGTGAACAGAATGATAAAGTTTTCGTTCTGCACTGTACAGTGATCTCCTTTCACAGGGTGCAATACTGCAGAACTTCAATCCTCTGGTCCTCGATGATCAGAGGTTCGATGCTCTGCAATTTCAATCCTCTGAAGGGGAGCAATATAGATAGAGAGATAGATATATGTGTGCATTTATGTTTGTTAGTGACTGTGTATTTGTGTACTAATGTATAGGGATAAAATGCTGGGATGTAAAAGTATATATAAAGTTTTGTATCACAAAAGTTCTTTTCTGTTTCCCTCTCCTTTGGTGCAAAAGTCATGCATGTACACATACAGACACACATGCATACCCACACACATACAAGCACAGGTATCTGTTGTAACATGTCTACACATGTATTGGTCTGCTCAGTATAAGAATATATATATTATATCTGGCAGTTGGTGTGGAGATTAAGGTTGCATGCCTTAGCTCCTTTGTAAAAGGCTTGATTCTCTCAGCACACATTTGCCTGTTGGGTGGCATTGAGCAAGCTGCTTAAACTGACATTGCTCCTGGGAAACCCCTGAAATGAGACTGTGTGTCTAGTGGGAGTACCTGATGTATGTATGTATATATATATAGATATATATAGATATATATAGATATATAATATATATAGATATATATATATATATATATATATATATATATATATATATATATATATATATACGTGTGTGTGTGTGTTTATGTGTGTGCATGTATATATATATATATATATATATATATATATATATATATATATACATCTATACAGTCATAGGACAGTAGAGTTGAGGTAGGGGTGCAGTATATATATATATATATATATATATATATATATGGGTCCATATGACTACATCGACAAGTCATAACATCGACATTCAGTACACCGACACGAAATCACCGACAGATTAAATAACCGAAATCCCACTTCACCAACATTCACAAGTTCGACAACAAAGCAGTCAGGTAGGTGAAGTGTGCGTTAGTGTCGGAGCTTGGGCTAGGGGTGGGTAAGTGAGTTAGGTTTAGGGTGCAGGTAGGTGAAGTGTGCGTTAGTGTCGGAGCTTGGGCTAGGGGTGGGTAAGTGAGTTAGGGTTAGGGTGCAGGTAGGTGAAGTGTGCGTTAGTGTCGGAGCTTGGGCTAGGGGTGGGTAAGTGAGTTAGGGTTAGGGTGCAGGTAGGTGAAGTGTGCATTAGTGTCGGAGCTTGGGCTAGGGGTGGGTAAGTGAGTTAGGGTTAGGGTGCAGGTAGGTTTAGTGTGCGATAGTGTCGGACCTTAGGGTTAGGGTTTGGGTCAGGGCTAGTGTGTATGCTATGTAGTGTAGTGTGTTGAAGTAGACCCGGTTTAGTACGTGTAGGAGTTTTGTGCAGTGGTTAGGGGCATTTACTTAGTGACTGCTTCGTTGTCGAACTTGTGAATGTCGGTGAAGTGGGATTTCGGTTATTTAATCTGTCGGTGATTTCGTGTCGGAGTACTGAATGTTGATGTTATGACTTGTCGATGTAGTGATATGGACCCATATATATATATATATATATATATATATATATATATATATATATATATATATACACGTGTGTGTGTGTGTTTATGTGTGTGCATGTATATATATATATATATATATATATATATATATATATATATATATATATATATATATATACAGTCATAGGACAGTAGAGTTGAGCTAGGGGTGCAGTATATATATATATATATATATATATATATATATATATATATGTGTGTGTGTGTGTGTGTGTGTGTGTGTGTATCTATATATATATATATATATATATATATATATATATATATATATATATATATGGGTCTAGGAATATTCACTGAAAGCACATTTCACTGAAAGTCACATGACTGTGCACAAATCACTGAAAGCTCAATTCACTGAAAACGCAATTCACTGAAACACATTTCACTGAAAGTTATATATGGCCTTTTCCCCACTGTAGTGCAACCCTGGAGTTCGTATATATATTAAGGGGGGTGTGGGGGGCTCCACCCCCCACATTGGGGGGGTTGTGGGGCGTAACCCCCCCCACATAGTTAGGATATATATTATGTTCAGAAAAGAGTAATATATTGGACTTGCAAGTATCCATGTATAGAGTTCAAAATATTTAAAATAGGTGGGGGGCTACGCCCCCTACACAGCCCCTTACTATATATATTAACTCCAGGGTCGCACTACAATGGGGAAAAGGCCATATATAACTTTCAGTGAAATGTGTTTCAGTGATTTGTGTTTTCATTGAATTGAGCTTTCAGTGAATTGTGCACAGTCAAATGTTTAAGTAGCAGGGGTGTGATGGCACAGCCTCACTGCAAAAACATAGAAATGTATCTATAATTATTTTTTTATTTTAAATGGACACTTAATTTAAATTGTCTATTCATTGTGTGCTGGGTGTAATAGAATATGGCTAACACTTATACATTCATGTATATACATATATTTTGTATATATATATATATATATATATATATATATATATATATATATACATATTCCATGAAAAAAACAGCACTCCAGAAGTGAATTATAAATTTGAATTTGCAAAGATAAATTTTAAGTTCCTGCATAAATCCCAGTTGTCTGTACAGATTTATAATTCACTTCTGCAGAGCTGGTTTGTCTTTTGAGGAATATTTTATGCTTCCAGCACTCCTATTTGCATGTTTTGTGGTACATGTATTTATATGTGAGTGTGTGTGTCTGTGTGTGTGTGTGTGTGTGTATGTGTATCTATATATATGTATGTATATCTCAGACACATGCACATACAAACAGACACACACACACACACACACACAGACACACACACACACTCACCCACACGCACACTCACACACACACACACACACACACACACACACACACACACACACACACACACACACGCATGCACACATACATATTAAGAAACTATTAAGATACACCTGAAATAATATACACCAACTCTACATCTGAAAAAAGTATTTTACACTAAATCAGGACAATTGTATCATCTTACTCAAAACACAAAACTGCAGAGTTGCCCTATCAAAGGAAATCCTTTGTGCTATCTACTTTTATGAATTATTTGCAGAAAGAGGTAATGTGAAAGGTGAAAGATCTGTAAATAATATTGTCATCTTTTCAAATATGGATTCTGAATTTAAAACTGAAACAGTTATTGCAGACATAAAAGATAGAGGGTAAAAATTAACAAGGTAGAATTTATTGCTGACAAAAAATTAACAAGGTAGAATTTATTGCTGACAAATGTTCTTTCCTTTATTTTGGCAGCAAAGGGAACTATTACTAGTTGATTTTAAATGGTAGAAAAATACATCTGTTATGACTCATATAGCTGTAGATGTCAGAATTGATAAGAATTTCACTACAATAAAATTGTGATTTCTTATTTAATAGGCTTATGGATGCATTTGAAAGGGGACTTCATAAAGCAATGAACCACTTACACTGTTCTCACATTAAACATTTTTAAAGTCTCAAGATTTCTGGAAAGTTCTTTTTGGATTATTTGCCTAGCAAAGGTTGAAGATGATGTAGGGCTAGGCCAGAAGACATTTCTCCAAGGAAGAAGGATGTTGACTAAACCTCTGACTTGTGACCTTAGAGCTGACAAGAGAACCTATCTGCATTCTTATTTGTTGCAATAAGCTGTATTATCTGTTAATGGACTGCAATTAAAAGTGATTGTTCAAGAAGCTGTAAAGTTATCTAATAAGTAGGTCAATCTTTCTAGGATATTTTCTAACAGAAGAAAAGCACTAGGACATTTAGATGGTGGCCGTTTTAATACAGTGTGCTATTCATGACATTCAGGAAGTTTAATCAATCTGGATTTGAACCATATTAGGGGTGTGCTCCCCCCATCATTTAAAATGTACTCAACCCTTAAATTGTTGCATCTATACATTTTGGAAAGAGACACATTATTTGCAACTGTTGCTAGCTTTAACCATGCAGACATTATTTTTAAAGGACCATTCCTAACAAGTAAGCAATATTTTTTATAGGTCTGTACAACAAACACTAGTTTACACAGGTCCAAGTCTTCTCTACGCTTTGAGCCATAACGTATCTGAGATATGCTTAGAAAAATGTACTAATTTCAGTATACTGAATAAGTCTAGCTATACCCTTGAATCAGATTGAATAATGACAATAATTTCTTAACTTGTTCTGTGTATTGTGGAACATGAGTCACAGTAGGTCATTTCTATCCTTCTGTCATCAGCACATTTTGTAAGATGAGTAAATGACTATTGTCATTTTTAACTGGGCTAGTATACAGACCTTTTACAGCCATGACCAGAGTAAAGGAAGTACAGCACATACATACATGGACAAATTTAGTGTAGACAATCAATCGGCAGGGGTGGCTTGTGCTATTGGACTGCAGGACTGCAGCTCCCCCAGCTGTAAAAAAGAAAGAAAAAAAAATAAATAATTAGTATAGTATTGTTTACTAGCTGCGAGTCCGACCGACTCACTGTTAAAACTTGAACTGCACATGCGTTCGAGTTCCGGGTTTTTAAAAAATAAATAAATTCCGGACTGCTGTTCACCAGTCTGGATTAGGAAGAGAGGCATTAATGTACAGATGCCCAGAAGTCTAGGCAGTTTATAACCGCAGTAAAGTAGAAGGGGATTGGACTGCCACATCCACATTCTGATCCCCATCTAGTTTATGACGCATGTGATTATTGACTGGTTCTCGACTCAGTGCGGGAAATTTGAACAGAATCCTCTTATACTGCAAGGGAGATGTCCAAAATCTCTCTCTCTCTCTCTCTCTTACTCTCTGCAAGGGAATTGGTTCAGGTGTGGAAGTCAACAGAATCAGGTTTGTTAATGTGTGTGGGAATTTTGAACAAAATCCTCTTATACTGCATGTCTCTCTCAGGTGTGTGTGTGCGTGTGTGCGTGTGTGCGTGTGTGCGTGTGTGTGTGTGTGTGTGTGTGTGTGTGTGTGTGTGTGTGTGTGTGTGTGTGTGCACTCGTGTGTGTAATGCCCCAGTTCAATATACCTGGTGGCTAGAGTTACTCAGGCTCAAACCCTGTACCTTGGGTAAAGGGAGCAAGAGCTTGAATTCTGTACCCACCACCACTTGTGAAAATTGTCCAAATTTTTGCCTCATGTTTTTGTTCTGTTCTGTTCCTCATAAAATCTGTAGTTTTCTGGATTTTTGTAATCAGTGAAGGATTGAATTCACTAAATAATGACAGGCATTTGAATTTCAGACTTCATATTCCTCAGAAAATACACGGCAACACAAGACCGTTTATTCTAACAATTTTCAAAGTTTATAAGATCAATATTTGAAATTTGTCCCTATTTTTGGGGCTGTATTCCCCCATTATTGGCTTTGTCCAAGTTTTTTGTGCTAAGAGGTTGAAAGCTATGGTGAGAACTGAATTTGCTGAATATGTTTGGTGGCTGTATTCCCCCATTATTGGCTTTGTCCAGGTGTTTTGTGCTAAGAGGTTGAGTGCTATGGTGAGAACTGAATTCACTAAATGATAGCCATTTAAGTTTCAGTCTTCCTGTCTTTCAAGAAACAGCTGATTTGGCATAGTGGTATGTTGCTCTGACTAGTGCACAGGCTCCTGGGTTCTAGACTTGGTAGTGAAATGCATGGTGGTAACACAACATTTTATTGTAACAACTTTCCAAGATTACACAAGCAATGTTTAAAATGTGTCCCTGATTTTTGGGTTTTTGCCCCCCCCCAATAAATTTGGCTTTTTCCAGATTTCTTGTGCTGCAAAGTTGAGAAATACAGTTGAGTGTTGAGTGGATTTTACAAGGAGCTGAGAGCTTCAGGGGAAGAGATGTTTAGTGCTGCTTATGCTGAGTCTGCTTGCATTGTTATTAGCATAACAGGTTGAATACTTGCTTTTGATGCAGAAGGCTGTAGGTTCTACTCCCACAGTATGTAGATGCATTGTTGATACTGTACTGTTTTGTACTTTTAAAGGAGGTGGATGATGCAGTCCTCTTTAGTGGAGATACCTATTATCAGTTTGCCATCCATTCTCTATTACAATATGACTAGCTTATCATTTTTTTAATGTAACACAGGCAATTTATTCCTCAATGGCAACAGGCACTTTATTTGTAGATGAAACAATGAAATATAAAGTTATTTGCTAGCAGCAACCTCTTCATTTGTTACAGATCTCTTTAATGTGGAATTATTTAGATTACTTTTACTTCTGAAGAGATTGTGTATATTTATTGATACCGGTGGATTGTAGAAGTTTGAGTAGACTTTTATGATGAAAATGTTATAAATTCTGCAGTTTTGTCATTATTGGTGCATGCATTTTGTTTCATTGTTTACTGGAAAAATGTTCAAAACAATAAATTTAATGCCCTCTAACAATTGTACTGTATTATACAAGGAATATAATGTAATACAGTCAGGAAGGGGTTATCAAAGAACACATGTATGATTCATGTGCAAGGGGACTATGATTTGAAAATAGCCCAAAGTTAATCTTTATCTACCACTGGCCAGATGTATTTTCCTTGAATGTGGGTTTTAATGCTGTTTAAATGAATGTGAGTTTCAATGGCAGAGAAGTTTTAATGCTAAGTCTATTTTCATTGTGAGACTGCATTGCTTTGTTTAGCAGATGTCTATTAGTGTTTGTGCTGTAAAATGTAAAATAAAACCTTTAAATGAAATCCAAATCACCGTAGAAGTAAAGCAGTATGCACATTACAGTGTTTATTGTAAATGGGGTGAAATAGCCAAGTACTGGGACATTGGAATGGCTGCAGGGGGGAGGTCCCATTTGACCATGATTTTGTGAGGGGGAAGGGTGGCAAACTGAAAGACAGCCCTGGCTGAACTATACCTCTCAACTGTCCATATTTTTGCAGAATGAATAGATTTTTGCTTCTTATGTTTGGTTTGTTCGTCATAAAATTTGTGGTTTTCTGGCAAATCATTTAGTAATGAAGTCACTAAATAATGACAGACATTGAGTTTCAGACTTCATACCCTTCAGAAAAATGCATGCTAAAGCAATACCTGTTATTCTATCAACTGTCTAAGTTTATACAAGAGCAGTTTTAGTACTGTTTGTTTGTTCCCCCAATATATTTGGACTTGTCCAGATTTCCTGTGTTAAAAGGCTGAGAGGTACACGCAATAAATTGCTTTATAGATTTATATATATCCAAACCTCTCAACTGTCCCCAATTTTGGCTCAAAATTTTGTTCTCTCCCTAATAGTCCCTCTGCAAAATGGCAATTTTGGAAGAAAATGTGGAGGATTTACAATTAATAAATAATTGTAATGATCAGAGTTATAGATTACTTTTATTTCAGAAATGCATGTAGATTCTCTTATTTTATCAGCTGTTCAACTTAGTGTCCCTTCTTTGACAGGTTCCCAGCTGTAGTGTGTAGCTATTTTATATTTTTGCATCACATTTTTGTCCATTTTTCAAAAGAATTTGATTTTTCTGGCAAATTAGTATCAAACCATTAAAGACTGAACTTAGAAAATAATGACAGACATTTAAATTTCAGATTTCATACCCCACCGAAAATTCATACTAATGCAAGACCTACTATTCTATTATCTTTCTAAGTTTATAAGAGCAATATTTAAACATTGTCCTTATTTTTGGGTGTTTGTCCCACTTCTATTTATGGCTTTGTCTAGATTTCTTGCTCTGAGGTTGAGAGGTATGACAAATGTGTCACAGCCATCAACGTCAGCCAGAGACATTTCAAATTGTGACATACTTGTTGTACCCCACTCTCCCATGTAGTGACTCTGAATGTGTTCAAGCAAGGCAAGGAGCAGTTATGCAGTGTAAGTGTGCAGAGTATCCCCCCATCCAAGGTAGATACAAGTACTACAGTGTCTTTTCATCTGTCCTTGATTTTGCAGAATGTTCTGATTTTCTGTCATATTTTTATACTGTTGATTTATGCTTAGTATTCAGAAAATGCATGTTGTTGCAGTGCCTGTTGCTCTGTGTTTAAGTAACAGTGCTTTAATGGCCATCAGGTACGTTTGTCTGAGATTGTAAGATGCAAGTAAGCTTTAATAAGCATACTGTTAAAGAATTATCAACATTGAAAGCCTTTTTGTTGTTGCCATGCAGAGAATATTTACATAACTAGATAATGTATAAGCCTTAGGCATTGAAATGCATATGACAGTATTTGTAAAACAGGACAGGATTAGAGTATTTTCAGAAGCTCATTACATTTGTTGGAGACTTGCAGTCATCTTTGCAGGCTTTACCCGTAAACTAAACAGAATGTCAATCTATCATGTGTGGTCCATATCCTGTGCAGTAATCCTTTAATCAATTTATCTTGAGCTTATTTCTTGTTTGCTGTTCATTTCTTACTTTGATCATGTTTTCCCCATGAAACAAGTAGATAGTTGTTGTTAGGCAGCAGGTCTTTTTTGGATAAGAAACATTTTTACAAGTGGGGGATCACAGATATTGCTACTTTCAGCATGTTACTTGGTACTTTTATAAAGCTGAATATAAATTATAATTAGAACTGCAGTGCAAGGAGAAGTGATTTGAGTTGAGTGGTGCATTTTTATAGTTGAGTTTGACTGGCATTCCAGTAATGTATTTAAAAAGTAATTTATTTTTTCATGCCTCAAAACCTTTTTGTTTTCATCTAGATATTAAGTAAGCTGTCATGTAGCCAATGCATTGAAATATTTTTTTTTTCCTTCTCCACTTCATTTTGTCTTGATTGGACTCTCATAATGATGGTTTGGCACTCAGGGCAGCGTATTTAATTAAAGTCCCAGTTTTTGTAGTTTTGAGCATAGCTCCGCCCATTTCCAGTTGGGCACACCCTTCCTGTTTGCTCCACCCATTCATCTGTCTCCTGCAGCCCCTCTTTGATTTCAAGTCACCAGCTGCCACTGTCAATCAGTATGTTTTTTGGGGGGAGAGGGGTGAAACAAGAGTATCTGAAGAAAACCTGTGCAGATACAAGCAGAACATGCAAACTTAACAGAAACATTGACTGAAAGGTCTGACTGAATCCAAGACGCTGCAGCTGTAAGGCAATGATTTGTCACTCTTCCACCATGCTATTTATGACAGAAGCACACAGGTAGAATAAACAGAGATGTTTTTCCTAGTAGTGAGCAAAATTGATTTATTAGATGTGCCCCTTATTCCCTTCAGTATTTTTACATATTTTATTTAGGTAACTTTGAAATTATGAAAATGCCTATTTTAGTTGATTATTATATTTCTATTTTAGTTTTTGTTTAGTTTCATGATCGACTGATATTCTAATGAAAGAGTATATACCAAAGAACATCCCTCCCCCTCTGAAGTACAAATGTGCATTTTGTCTCCTTTTTTGCATAAACACAAGACAGTCTTTTCTTTGGGTCTCAGGTAACCATCATGCATTACACCCAATATATGGGTGAGGTATAGAATTACAGCTTCCCCCATAGAAAGGTCATTGCAGCCCTCAGCCACTAATCAAAACAGCAGACATAGATATTGCTGTCAAGTGTCTTTCCTGTCTCTTATCTTTGTATTTCCACTACAAAATAATTTTTATGAGACATGGAAATGAAGTACACTGAAAAATCCTGTAGTTTATCAATTCTGAGAATCTCTCCACCTTCTACTACCCCGAATAACGTCAGTGAATTTGGGTAACACTTGGTTGTGAGGACTATCAAGTTGCATTACATAAATGACAAGAAGTCCAATATGGTTGCTAGTTTTTGTCAGACCTGCTTGAAAGATTTTACAGTGCTGTCATGAGGCAGATATTTAGTGCATTGTTTTCTGTCAGCAAGTAAGCATTGCAGAAAAATTGTGTACACGTGTTATTAAAATTAATTCCTAACTTATTTCCCAGCTGAACATTTAATACATAACAATGAATAGAACAAAGATTCACAGTGTCTTTCTTATGTCAGACGGAACATTGTCTTACTGTTATTCTTACACAAATGTTTGTCATCATTTTCTTGCTATTTATTTCATGTCGAACACTATGTTTTGACAACTTGTACTTCATCTCTTATTTGTATTCATGCTCTGGTGTCTCAGGCTGCATTTGCTGCAACTTCCTGTCAAACCGGAGGCCATTTTCCTTCCTCCCTAAATAAAACAAGGAAGTTATAACACTTGGTGCTCCTGTCTTACTCATTAGTTTGACTTATTCAACTCCCATCACCTGTGGGGATCAACTTCCTTTCAAATAAGAAGTTACTGTAGACAGTAGCAGACCTGCTTCAGTGGTATATAATGCATTCCACAATGCAGATATTATAAAATTCAGTAAAAAATTAAATATTTTATCCATGATTCAGTTCGAAAGATAGCGTAATTAAATTGTTCTTCAGTGATGTTCTCTGGTCTTTGTTTAATTCAAATAGTGGAATTAAATTGTTCTGTCTTCTGAACAATCCTCCTCTGGCAGGAGATGAATATTTTAAATTGACTAAGTAATTGCCTTTTCGGGCATTGAATTAATGCTTTAAAAAAATCTGAAGTCAAATGACTTTGCAAAAATGTTGAAATGCAGTCATACAAAAATGGCAGAGAACAGATTGTTAGTATAAGTACTGGGGCAATAAAGAGGATTGTGCTGAAGTCAGCTAATCAACCAGTAAACATGTTTTGAGGTGGCAGACAGGGAAGACGCTACATTCCATTGAAGAAAGAACCAAATCATAATCCAGTTAATGGGATGGTTTCATTCTGTTGCTAAATAAAACCATCTAAAAGTATTTAACATCTGTTATGAAATTTTCAAATGCATTCTAACTTTACTTTTTACCAAACTGCAGAAGACTAAAAAAACATATAATTTACAAAATAGGTTTTAATTATGTAGTGATAAAATGATAAAGACATATGGAAATACTAGGAAATCACATTCCTTTTGGGTCCATGTAGTGCTGCAGAGGGGCAGTTAATTGAAACTTGCAATCCAGCAGCTTGGAAAGTCAGGTGATGGTGATGTTCTAAAACCAGTATGTCTTAAAATAGCCATTTGAAATATTGGTAATCTTACCTTTATGCTCATTTCTAACATAACCTCGATTAATGTGCATCTCCTAATTAGAAATAGTAATAATGTTAATGCTGCTCTCCTTCTATTCCCAGTCATCTGCTTTCTTATTCTTTAGATACTAATTACCATAGATACAGTGAGTCTCATTAAATATTCATTAAGTAAAATGTTACACTTAACAGCTATGTTTTCCTTGAGACAGAAGAGTAGGAAAAACTAAAATATGAATTACCATTACATACATCACACACACACACACACACACACACACACACACACACACACACACACACACACTCACACACACATAAAGAGAGAGAGTTGCACAAATCTTTCTCTTGTTCTACATGGATTTCTGAAGTTGTACAATGTCATCAGACCCTTATTCAAGTGGGAAATCCATCTAAATATGGACCTACTCATTATTTTATTTTTATTACTATCTTATCTGGTATTAGAGACAAGGTCACTCCATTCCCACCCCCTTTCCTTTTTCTTTCTGTCCAG
>NC_056746.1:431878041-431885541 GCF_019279795.1 Protopterus annectens
TTCATTAATTTTAACAGTACTTTGACTTAGGAATGGGGTCCATTCCCATCATGGTATTAGAAACCCAAAAGATTTGGAGAAATTTAAAAAAAGGAGGAGCCTGCCTGCATCACTTCCCAGAAATGTCTTAGTCATTGGAGACTATAGTGTAAGGCAAGCAGGCAGAATATTTTCCATTTTAGCAGATGACAGTGTAACAGCTGATGTCAGGGTTAAGGATGTTTCTAGAACCTTTGAGTTTTTGCATCAACCCAGATATAATTATGACTTTCCAATTGCCTCACAAAAGAAATACATTGCAGAAAGTCAATAAGACCCAATATGTTAGAAGTTTGATAAAAAAATGAACACAATAATCAAAACTATTAACAAAAAATCATGTGATATTAGTGAAGTAAACAGGTTCTATTGCTGTGCAGCTAAACTAATAGCAGATAAAGTTGGACAGCAAAAGATCAGAGCAGTAGGGAAAGGAAAAGAAGAAATCAAACACCATCATAGTTGCATCAAATAGAGATCTATGAAGAGATTAGGACAAGAAGTGTCACTGTTAGAAGAGTATATAAAGAGGGAATAGATCAACAAAAGTACTTACAAAGAGAGAAGCAATAAAAGCAATACTCGGTATCAGAACAGACCAGGATCTGTCATGTACTGATGCAAATAATAAACTAAAGATACCAGCACAGGTAGAAAAACTTACAAGATGTGTACATAAATATAAAGGAAAAATACAAAACCAACAATTTATTGATGGAACAAAAATGTTTTATAGTGAACTGGGGAAAAAGCAAAAGGAACAGAACCACCACCAAAAAAAGAAGAAATAGATGCATTTTGGAGAAATATTTGTGAAGATCCTGTGGACATGACTTCCTACAGAAAGGCCTCACTGAGATCAATGACTGGTGTTGAAACCATGGCCTTAAGCTTAATGCCAAAAAATGCGTCATCATCCCTTTTGGGAAAAACTCAGTTCCCACTAATTACCACATCGATGGGAGCCCGTTGAACACTGAAGGCATTATAAGAGATCTGGGACACAGGCTGACAGCAACCTCTCCTTCGACCACCACATTGCCACTGTGGTCAGAAAGTCCTTCTATGTGGCACATCTCATTACCAAGTGTTTTGCATCCAGTAAGAAAGGGGTCATCATCTCTCTCTCTACTCTTCCCTCATCAGACCAATCATTGAGTATAATGCCTCATTTAGCATGTACCTCACTAGACACATGCAAAATCTGGAAAGGCCACAAAAGTACCTCATGAAGAGGATCCTAGCCCTTAAACACATGTCCTACAAGGACAGATTCAAAAAAACACCAGCTATTCTCTGTCTCATATCGTCTTTACTAAGTGGCAATCTCTGCTTGACTTACAAAGCCATGTCTGACCCAGCTCTGTTAGAAATGCTACATCTAAAGAAATGCCAATCCCTCCACACCACACACTCCAGAGACCTCAACCTTATTACCACAATTAACAGAACATGCTGGAGGGATAGGGTCATAACCCAGAGACTGCCCATGCTCTGGAATAGACTTCCCATACATGTTAAGCAGAGCACCTCACTGGCCCTCTTCAAGAGAAATCTTGATGAGTCGATGGGAAATAGAAAGTTTACCCCGGGGATCATTCCAGTGGCTCTACTTGATAGAGGCACTGGGAACTAACTTTGGGTGGCACAATGCCAGGGCACTTCTATGGGCTAGGCTTGTAAAGGCTCCAGGGCTATTAGCGTAGTACATACCTATGAACCTATGAACCTACGGTTTACTATTAAAATGTCGAACGGCACTACGTCGACTGTACTATAGTCGAACACGGAAGTTCAAAAATAGTAATGTCGACGTCAAAAAAACAATCTAGGAATGGTTTTAACATGGGTCGAGGTAGGTCTTCAGTATTATTCAGAACTACAAACATCTCCCCTACCTCGACCCATGTTAAAACACAGTCCTAGATTGTTTTTTTGTCATCGACATTAGTATTTTCGAACTTCCGTGTTCGACTATAGTACAGTCGACATAGTGCCATTTGACATTTTAATAGTAAACCAAACCTACGATGCTGAATGGATAGAAGCAGTAAAATAAACAGTATGATGTTCAAATATACAGGATATGAAATTGGATGAAGTAATGGCCAGAGAACTTAAAACAAAACTAAGAAAATCTCCTAATTGGAAAACCCCAGGCCCAGATGTAGTACCTAACTTCTGGCTAAAAGTATTAACATCTTTGCACAAAGATTTATCCCCGATTAAGAACTATTTTTATGTGCACCGCAAACAGACACCTACTTGGTTAACAACAGGAAAAATTATACTTCTCCTTAAGAGTGAACCTGCAAGCTCCCCTAAAAGCTATAGGCCAATAACTTTCCTTCCGACGATGTGTAAACTATATAGTGGAGAATTGTATAAAGGTGAAGAATCTGAGTATGACATGGATAGACTACAAAAAAGCATTTGACAGCATCCCACATTCATGGATAAAGGCATGCTTATAGATCTTTACAGTGCCCATGAAACAGTGGCAAATGATTTTTCAGCTAAGCCATGATAAACAACAAATCATTATCCCAGGGATAAAAATTCAAAGGGGGGTATTCCAGGGTCACTCATTATCACTGCTGCCCTTTATCTTGCCCTTAACCAATTAAGCTGTCTTCTTAACAGATTAGGTGATGGTTACAATTTGGCTCCCAGAGAACAAAAAAGTGTAAAGACTTCTAATCTTCATTTTGTGGATGACTTAAACTATGTAGTTCACCGGATGAGGAGCTGACAGCACAACTGCAAGTGGTTAAAACTTTCTCAGATGATATAAGAATGTTATTTGCGTACAAAGGCAACATTTAAAGCTGTAAAACTACAGCAACAAGAAAATATTTGTCTGAGACAGGCATGGGGTGTAAAGGCACGAGGGGTGGGTAAATATTTGGGATTTGATAAAGGATTGACAATAAATCTGGAATAAATGTGAACAAAACTCAGTAAGGAATATTTTAACAGACTAAAATGAATACTGAAAGTAATCATGATGTCTACGAACAAAGTGCAAGTTATAAATCAATTTGGGGTGAGTGACCGGCCCCAAAAGGTATTGGATCAATTGTATAGGAAAACAAGAAAAATGCTTTACCCTTATCAAATGATATATAAAAATCAGTGTATACCAAGATTATATATTCCTTGTTCTGAAGAGGATGTGAATCTCCTCGAAACTGATCAAATGTATAAATCTGCAATCATTGGACTGCATACATATCTGCTGACTTCACCAGATGCAAACATATTAAAAGTTTTAAGACATGTGGAGAATAAGTCCAAAATGACTTCCCTGCTTAGTTAAGCAGACACATATCTGTGTCAAGTGGGAATGGAAATTAAACCAGAAGTAGAAAAAAATCAGGCAGCAGCTGAATGTGCCAAAAAACAAAAGAAAGAATATAAAAAAAATGATTAGGTAAAAAGGCAAGAAATGTGGAAAAGGCAAAAATATAGTTGCAAGTACAGAAAACTGCTTGCACAACCTCATGTCGATCATGATCTAATGCAAGCATAGTTAAGGAGGGGTGAATTTAAACCAAAAAAATAAAAGGTTAATATTAACAGCCCTGGATACTGGACTAAGTACATGCTGGTTTACAAAGTCCAATGAACATGTGGGAGAAACAGACAAATGTAGGTTCTGTAAAACAGAACTGGACACAGTTGCACACTTTGTTGCTGGGTATAAAACACTAATGGTAGAGGTCCTGTATACTAAAAGGCATAATAATGTGGCAAGGCTGTTGCATTGGGGATTCTGTAAACATTATAATATCAAAGTAGCTGAGAAGCATTGGAAACATGAGCTGCAAAGTATTATAGCGAATGATGAAGTTTATATCACATGGGATCACACATTACCAACAGTTCAAAAAATAGATGCAAGAACACCATATATAGTAGTCTATGAAAAGAAGACAAAAGCAGTATTAATCACTGAAATTACACATCAAGTGATTACAGTGTCTTGCATACAGAGAGACACAAAGTTATAAAATACCAGGATTTGCAGGCAGAAATAAGGGCAGTGTGGAAGAAGGATATCCAGACAGTTCCATAAGTAGTAGGAGCAATGAGTCTCATAAAATATCATTTAAAGTCTTATTTAGATATGTTACCAATACATACAACTCTGTATGAATTGGAGTCAGTTTTGGGCACATTGTAGATGATGTGACCAGCACTTTTGGCTAACAACAAAGACTGAAACAATACTAATTTCTCAAATTTTAATCATATTTTGACTTCAGAATGGGGTCATTCCTACCATGGTATTAGAAACCCAAAAGACTTGGAAAAATTAAAATGTAAAATGCCTGCCTGCATCAATTTCCATAAATGTCTTAGTCACTGGTGACTACAGTGTAAGACAAGCAGAAACAATTTTTCAGTGTAGCAGATGATATGGTGCCAGCTACCTATCTGATGTTAGCATTATGGAAGTCTCTAGGACCTTTTAAGTTCCTGCACTTCCTCATATATAATTATGAATTTCTAACTGCCTCATAGGGATGAGTAATCTTAGGTCTTCCACCCTGATGAAGATGCAGAGAGTCATTACTGAGCTCTCCACTCACACCTAGGGCCATACTCAGCACAAGGTGACCTAGGCAGTCTGCTTGGGCCTAGTGCTGGCTGGGGGGCCTGGCTAGGCCATATAACATTATTAAAAAAGAGTCAGATAAAGTTGAACCAAATTGCTGCTCTGTCTCTTTCATTGGCTGTATGTCCTCATTGGATACAGAGCCATCCAGGAATTTGGTGCAATTGTCTAATTGTCTAAAGCAGGAATTAGGACTTTTAGCAGGAGCTATACAAGTCAGCATTGAAATGGTTATTTCTTGTCTGGTAAACAGGTGTGCATTCTCCTGCAGGATCCAGGTATGGCACTGAAATGGTATCACAAGTGGGATCAGTGGAAAGGTACAATCTGGATATTAGGGAATTTTACAACAGAAGTTTTTTTTTTGAGTGTGTGTGTGTGTGTGTGTGTGTGTGTGTGTGTGTGTGTGTGTGTGTGTGTGTGTGTGTGTGTGTGTGTGTGTGTGTAGCAGATTGGAAGATGAGAGAGTTTTATAGCAGACGTCTTTGTATAGATGAGCATTCTCATGCAGGAGATATGTGTACTAATGAAATGAGATTATTTTTGCAACAGTGAGGTTGATTGGCACATTCTGGAGAGGATCATTTTAGTATATGTGCGTTTATGTGAAATTCCCTAATGTGGGATCAAACCCCGTACCTTTGCTGCTGGAGGCAAGAGCTTTAATTCTCCACACTAGAACAGTTATGGTATAAATGAAATAACTGATCATGAGACGTTTTTTAACATGACCCTTGATTTCCTTGTTCTGCTAAATGCTGACAGCGTGTTTATTATTAAGCTGTGAATAAACCAAGTGGCATGAAGTATGAGTCTAATGTTAATATTTTAGCTATGAATACGTTTTTAATTTAACTTGTTTTTTTTGGGGGGTTTTTTTGCAGGCTCACTGGTGTGAAATGCACTGTCTGGGCAACAACAGTTTGTCTAACTCTTAATACAGATGAGTAAGATTATGAGCTGTTAAAGTGTGGTTTCATGTAGTACATAGGTTTGATTCCCTCAGCCTTCATTTGTCCTCTGTGTGAACTGCCAAAATTATTTCACCAATCTCTATTCCTGGGCAGCTCCTGAAAAGGGACACTTCTGCCCAGTGGAATGTCATAGGCTGTCACCAAATTTGATATACTTTTGTCTTTTGAATTGCTGCATCCTTCACAGAGGTGCTAATTAGTATTTCACTATATACTGTTTGATTATGAATCACAGCTCATGTCTTGTATTTTAATGGGTTACCAAATGCATTTTCGCTAAATGTGAGTTTCAAGGGAAAAGAAGTGCACTGTTTAGTATGTACACTGACAGATTTGAACAGTGTTTATGATAATGGGAGAGACAACCAATTAATGGAATATTGGTATGGCCTGATTCTTTACCCTGCACTGGGCCCTATTTGTCCATCTGGAAGTGCATGTGCGACAATAGACAATTATTAGCCACTCATGAAAGTTAGACCTGTATTGAGTAATGTCAGAGAGGATAGTTACTCTTTTTTTTTTCAAAACAGGTTTATTGTTTTAACATATAAGAGAAATATCATAACAATTTTATACAAGTAATTAAAAATAGGTATTATTATAATATTCAACAAAACAACTAAAGTATTTACAAAGACATCCACTACAATCAGATCAATTAATTAAACTAAAATACCGTGCTATTGAAATTAGAATTTTTTTAACAAATTTTGTAAATTATCCCATACAATATAATAAGATGTTTTTCTAGTTGTTCTTGTCCTAATTGTGTTTATTTCCATATGGCACACTATATTCATAACATTTTTAAATTCATTGAACGAAGGAGGTGTATCTGAAATCCAATTTCTAGTTATTATTTTCCTAGCCACTGCTAGAATAGACCATAATAAGGGAAGCTTAACCCTTTTAACACTTTGAGGTACAGGTGTGTTGAATAATATAAGAGATTTAGAAATAATGAAATTATCTGCAAAAAGAGCCTGCAAAAATTCATTAATTGACTTCCAGTATTCTTTCAATTTTATACAGTCATAAAACATATGAGCCCAGTCAGCATTAATTTCTACATTACATCTCTTACATAAATTATCTTTATTTATTTTATTCATCATCAAAGGTGTATAACAACATCTATGTAAAAATTTCCATGTATAAAGTCTCCAGACAATGGAAGACGTAGTTCTATAAGTAGATTCCGATATATATTGTTTATCTTGTTGATTTGGTGGGTCCCCATTAATAGAAGTGAAATAATTCCAGTATGAATCTACACTGTAAAAAGTTTCTTGTCTGATAATTTTATGTATGTATGAAAGTTTACCTTTATCAGAAACTTTATGTTGTAAATTTAATATCAAGTAATCAATCAGTGTTGGAATAGATTCTTTAACTATTATAGACATTAGATCTATTTTATTAATGAGATGTTGTCTAAAGGTCTGAACCTCTAACCAGCAAGTTTCTCTTAGATCAAATTCTTGTTTTAAGAAATCTAGATTTTTAACTTTATTATCAGATATCAACTGATACCAGTACTTTAGATCATTATCTATAGCTAAATGAGTTCCTTCAGAAGTAGATGACAAAAGCATACCCTGAGTATACATTATAGGGAATATAATAAAATTCCATTCCCTATACTTAGGGTGCATGAATATAAAGTTACGATAGCTAATAATAATGTTTAATGGGTAACAAACAATATGTTTAGGTGTAATAGGTGAAGTACAAAATTCCTTTAGTAACCATAACATGGAGTTATTTACAATCATATTTTTATGTGTTAAGGAGATTTTCATGAAGTGCATACTAATTAGCTCCCAATAATCTTTCCATTTTGCAACATATGACTGATCTATT
>NC_056746.1:431890541-432000541 GCF_019279795.1 Protopterus annectens
ATTAATAGAGTTAAAAATAAAACATATTATTTACTATTATTTAATTCTAATTATTATTAGTTAAAGCATGACAGATTATTTACAAACAAGCATAAGCAGTATAATCAAGAAAGTATAACTAGGAATAGCATTTGAAGAACATATAAACTTTTTACAAGGAATAAATATGTTATTATTCTATTAATCATATTTTCATTACTCTTCTCTCCCTGCCCTCCCCCACCCTTTACCCACTACATAATCTAAATAGAATGTCATTGTTTAAACAAAGAAAAGAAGAAAAGGAGAAGAAAAAAAAAAGATAAAGAAAAAAAATGTATCAAATTACTGACCTTACTTCTCTTTTTCAGAAAGAGAAACAAATTGAATCATAGCTTGCCATTAAATCTTCAGATATTTTGACTGGTTATGAAACAAAACATTTCTTTGCACACAGAGAATAACTTTGATTAAATCTTTTTCAGAATATTTGTGGCTTTCTGGAAATGCAGGAACTATATTTAAAAAGATTAATAATGAAATAAAATGATGAGAGAAAAAACATAGAACAAATCATTTGTTTTTTAGTCTCTTCTTCTTCTCTGAAGTCTTCCACGAAGTTTCAGTTGCCAGTCTCTTTAATGAAGGACTAGCCCATTCCATTTCCTCTATTTTATCCAAAATCTTATTTTTTGATAAACAGTAAAGCAGAGTCTAAGTCATCGAAAATTTTAGGACCATCAGGAAGGAAGATTTTAAGCTTGGCAGGAAACAGAAGGTATGTTTTAAACTGTGCTTTTTAAGCTCCCTTATTAGTGGCAGAAAAACTTTTCTTTTAGCTATTACCATGGAAGAATAGTCATTGTCAAAACACACAGTTGTCTCATTAATCTTAACAGGAGCTTTAGCCCAAGCAGATTTAAGAACCATCTCTTTATCAAAAGATGATAGAAATCTAACTATAACTGATCTAGGATATTTTTTGTTAGAGTTAGTATTAGCTATAGATCTATGTGCTCTCGATACCAAAAGAGAATGCTTCTGGTAAGTCTAAAGTTTTAGGGAGCCATGTTGTTAAAAAGAAGTAATATTGTTACCTTCAATATTTTCTGGCAGTCCAAAAATCCTAATGTTATTAGCCTAGATCTATTTTCCAGGTCATCCAGCTTTGTTTGTAAATGTGTATTTTGTTTCAGCAGAAACTCAATGTTGATTTCCTCTTCTTGGATTCTATTTTCCATGTCATTCACAGCTTCTTCTATGCCTGTCATCTGGATCTTCTGTTGTTGCAGGTCTATATGTAACAAGTCTATTTGTTTTGTAGTTTTTATATGAAGGTGTCTATTTTAGTATCCATTTTATCCATCTTAGCAGTAAGTTGCTGGATTATAATTATCAGAGACTGAAGTTCTTTCTTGATGCTGGAGTCTTGAGAATTTGTCTTACTGGAACTCATTTCAGACTGATAAACTGACAGGAAAATTTCCAAAGTGATTTCTGACAGGAATATTGTTAAGATTTCCTTTCTTTTTTAGATATAGTTCAAGAACTATATAAAACAAACATATTTAGAAAGAAAATTACTTCAAAAATTAATTTTGTAAGTAATTAATTCCTGTCAGTGTAATGAAATTTGTGGAGCTGAAGAAATCTGCTGCTATCCTGTGTTCATCCTTGGCCACGCCCCCCAGGATAGTTACTCTTGATGACAGAGAAGACATAAGAGGATCAAAAATGAGATGCAGGTGTCCTGCAAGCATGAAGCCCCCCCCTAAAAAAAGGGGTCTATATCATATGAGCCAATCACAAAAATTGTGAATGCTCATAATATCGAATGTACTGGACCTCAAAGTGCTTTTTCTGAGATCACGGTACAGTGAAGAATGGGATATTTTCCCTTTCCTCAGTGTAGTACGATCTTGGAGTTGGAATATATATTTAGCGGGGGGTGTGGGGGCGCAGCACCCCACAATAGGAATTTCAATAAAGTTCAATATTATGAGCATTCGCAATTTGTGCAATTCGCTCATATGATATAAACCCCAAACAAAGGTATGTTGCCTGCAGTAATATTTCTGAGTTTTGCATGACTTGTGGTTTGTTGAAGAAAAACATTTAAATTGTTTTTGTTTTACTTTATTCAATGCAATAAAGAATAAATTCATTCATTAATAGGCCTGGGTTGTGTAATATATCCTAAACACGTTGCATTTTAGTAATATATTTTGTAGTACTATCTTTACAGCCCCAGTGACTCCAAAGGAGTTAACATTTGTCCGGTCATAATAGTCTACATTTTTTTGTAGTGATGATCAGAACCATCTGATCTTCAGCATCCACTGTGTAGTCATTGTTACATATTACTGTGATACAGTCTTCTCTACAAAATCAGTGTAAACATTTTCTGCATTTAGTTAAAAATTGCTAGTCTGGAGGTTAGTTCAGAGGATTAAAGCTCTAGCTTGTTAATGAGTTGCTCCGTCTGACAAGGGTGCAGGGTTTGAGTCTTTCCACCTTTGTTTACCTGCTGTGTGACATTGTGCAAATGACTTAACCAAACCATGCTTTGGAGGAATTTGGAATTCGAGCTTGGGTCTTTAACTGTCGCCAGAGCTGCAGCTCTAGTAACTATGAACCGCTTGTTGTTTGGAATCCAGTCCCTATTGCATAGCTGATCTATTTCAAGAAGTGTTACTGCAATATCACCAGCACACCAATTTTTAATACAACATAGACAATTTATTCTTCAAGGGCAGCAGGCACTGCATTTGCAGATGAAGCAATGAAATGCAAAGTTGTTTTGCCAGCACCAACATCTGTCCAGTAATGGGACAGTGGAATGGTTGGAAGGCCCTGGTTCATTACCTTACCTAGGGTGCCTTTTGACCATGATCTGGCTCTGCTTATATGACTGAAGGAGAAAATGCCCTGACATTGAGCTGCTTTCTACCCTTGCCAAGAATGATGCCTAAATTCAGGAAAAAGTAATTGTATTCCATAATTTGCTAGTAAATTGCTCTGATTGTAGAGTGATCCAGCACGCGTCTGCATGGAATGAAAAGATGAGCCGATCCCTGTCATTTACATTGTTTGCTTTTTTCATACTGTATGGAACTTCTGTCATAGTCAGGGGTTCACCTAATGAACATCTTAGCAATGAAAATCCTAGTCTCGATAATATTATGGTAGCACCACTGAATGCCACATGTCTAAACAGCAAAATTTCTGAAATCAAGGCCTTCCTTACAATCAAAAGCCTTTGTGTAACTACAGAAACCTGTTTCCAGTTTAGTGGTGCTATTTTTGGGTATAGTGCCTGTCATGCAATCAAATTCAATAGTGGCTGCGGGGAAACATCTGTTTTTATTCACAGTCCCATTATCTCTAACAGATTGTGCATGATACAAATATGGAATTAGATGAAATACTAGTCAGTCAACAAAATTAAATATCTGAGGCGGGTATGAACATAGCCTTGAGCAGCATTCCACTAGCACCAGGAATGATGTCACAGTACAAACAAAAGACTATTGACTTCAACAATTGGCTTAGCTTTTATTGTCATTTGAGTAATTCTAAGGGGGTACAGTATATATCAGCCTGGGAGGAAATCTTAGATATTCCAAACTGTTTTATCTGTACCTATCTCGCTAAGGTTTTTGTATATTGGCCAAATCCTTGTCCACTCCCATTGTGCCTTTTTAGGCCATGTCATGCTTCTAAAGCTTCCAAAATAAAAAAAAACAGAATCTGGATAACATAAAAGTATTGCTGCTCAACACTAGAAGCCTTAACAAAATGCTCTTCTCCCTGGAAAAATCGATATATGCATCATCACAGAGACCTGGTTTCAAACCAATAATAGCACTCCATCAGTGAAGGATTTCAGTGTTTACTGCACATTCAGGCCAACCTTATTAGACAAAGCCACTAAAGGTAGTGGTTTTCCATATTACTAAAAAGTCAATTTACCTCCAGACTCATTAGACAAGATAACAGCATGGAACTCCTCCACGTCCAACTTACTATTAACAAAACCCCTTATCATAGCTAACTATAGGAACCCTCTATGTCCCTCTCAGCCCATAATTCTTACCTAACAAGTATGGAGGTCACAATGCATTAAGCCAAACACTACTCTCCCAGGAGACTTCAACTACCCTTCCATTACAGCCGAATGATTCCTCCAGGTGGTTCTGCAATTACATCCTAATCACACCTCTAGCTGTCAAATACTGCTTGTTCATATTTGCATTAATAATTCCA
Source organism: Protopterus annectens (assembly GCF_019279795.1). Taxonomy (NCBI): domain Eukaryota; kingdom Metazoa; phylum Chordata; order Ceratodontiformes; family Protopteridae; genus Protopterus; species Protopterus annectens. Next base: position 431,894,787 of record NC_056746.1, read on the forward strand.
AAACCATGCTACATATAAATTATTACAATATGTCATCTTAAAGCTTACACAATAACAAAGGCAACTCTATTGATGTCTGAGCCATACCTCTCAACCTTACAGATTTTCGAAGAATGTCCAAATTTGTCTTCCTATTTTTGGTCTGTTTCTTGTAAAATTGCGGTTTTCTGATAAATCATCACCAAATCATTGAGGAATGGAGTCAGAAAATTGTGACAAATATTTGAGTTACAGACTTCATACCTTCAGAAAATGTATGTCAATGCAAAATCTGTTACGCTATCAGATTTCTAAGTTTGTAAGAGCAATATTTTACAATTGTCCCACTTTTTTGGCCTTTGTCTCCCATTATTTCTGGCTTTGTCCAGATTTCTTACTCTAAGAGGTTGAGAGGTATGTATCTGACCTGTGTCAAGTGCAGGTAAAGAGACATTAAGTGTTGTTGATATAATACATATTTATTTATATTATGATAAATTTCATGTTTTTCTAATTTGTCAGTAGCAAAGTATCTCTGACAGAAGTGATTAGCCTCATATGAAAGCTATCAACTGGAGGAATAAACAAAAAAAGGTGGCAAGCCCAAGTAGCTGTCAAGCCAAAAAGTTCTTCTGTGAGACACACGTACTCGCTAAATGTGTTAAAATAGACACCACCAGCTGAAGCAAATTGAGTACCAAAGTCAGCAAAATCTTAACGCAAGTTTTTATTTTACAGAAAAAAAGCGTTTTCGCTGTAGACTGAGCTGCAGCTTCCTCAGAGAAACATTTCTCTGAGGAAGCTGCAGCTCAGTCTACAGCAAAAATGCTTTTTTTCTGTAAAATAAAAACTTGCGTTAAGATTTTGCTGACTTTGGTACTCAATTTGCTTCAACTGGTGGTGTTTCTTTTAACACATTTAGCGAGTATGTGCGTCTCACAGAAGAACTTTTTGGCTTGACAGCTACTTGGGCTTGCCATCTTTTTTGTTTATCTTCGCTTGTTTTTTTACCGTTTGTCCAAACTGGAGGAATAAAATAAAATGCTGCTGAAAGTATGTGTGTAACCTGAGTCGTTACTAAGATATTGTAAGTTGCTTACAAAATATTACAAACTTAATAGTTACTGTGTTTACTATGCCTTATAAAATTCAGTTTAAGACCTAGAACCTAATGAATACTACCATTATAAAAATAGCTTGTGCTAAAGAATTTGCCATTTACGTAAGCAATAATGCCCAAGAGGGGGTGTGTTAATGTGTAATTAACATCTGCCCAGGGTTGTTTGTGTCAGGCCGCTACAAGCCTGGAAGGGCATTAATTTCACATTAACACACACCCTGGAGGACGTTATTGTGCTTAGAGAATGTTATGTTTTACTTACTTTTTTTTTTAAGTACTGTATTATTTTGATGATATATTTTTGATGTAAATAGTTGCCCTGCCTAATGTTTCAAACTTGGTGAAGTATATGTTAATGGTGTTGGAGGAAGCATTTTACATAAAAAACGTATAAAGACATATGTTGAAGTAAGAGGGCTAGAGGTACGTAGACCAATTAACTGCTGCTGCTGCTGCCAGGGATTGCTCTCACTCCTCTCTCTCTCTCACTCATTCTCTTCTGCTTTCATACACGCATGCACTCTCACTCACAGACATACACGCACAAGTTTTTTCTTTTTTTCTTTACACTTGCTAAACAGCAAAAGTGCTGCTTAGCGAGTGTAAAATAAAGGCTCTATTAATCTCACTGTTCACACTCTCTCTCTCTCTCTCTCTCTCTCTCTCTCTCTCTCATACACACAGTCTCTTCTGCTTTCATGCATGTATTCACTCACACAAGCAGACAGAAACATAAGCATACTCATACACATAAATGCACACATATACACTTTTTCTGTTTGTTTTACACTAGCTAAACAGCAAAAGCACTGCTTAATGAGTGTAAAATAATAGCTCAATCAAACTCACTTTCACTCATATGCAGTCATACACTTACACACACACACAGACATAAACACACACAAGCACATAGACACAGACTTTTTAAAAATTTTTTCTTTTTTTGTCTTTTCACAGTTTACACTTTAGATAAACAGCAGAAGCGCTGCTTGCAAGCGTAAAATAATGGTAGTCATTATTTTTTTTCTGTCCGAGTTCCATGGCAGCTTCATATATTGCCATGAAGTGGCGGAGTCGTTTTTTAGTGGGTGTTACTTCTACATTAATACACTGCTGGAGAATGTTCATTTTCCAATCAGGATGTTGATGTAAAGTTTGCCCATTCTCTGAACTTCTTTAATAAACCATGTGCTTGCAGAGATATGAACATTTGTAGGAAATGTGGCAACATAATTTGATTCTATCAAAAAATCTTAGGCTCCACCCATTGGAAGTTAGAGTGCAAACTTCCAGAATTCCATTGGAGGGAATGAGTTAACTGGGAGACTTACACATCCTCAAATATGTATGCCCAGAAATTTCTGGACATCATCATTACAAACTTTCTGTAAAAGTTAGCCCACATCTAAACCAGTATTAATAAAATCTTGGACTTGGTCCTTACCAATATGGGGGCAGCTTTTCTCCCCACCAATTGTAACATCCTCCCTGGTCAAACTGGACCACAGATCAGTCACATTTACCTTAAGACTGAAGCCAGAAGCATCATCCGGTACCTTGGCGTTCAGCGATTATGCCCCATCCATCTTGATTATTCCACATCTAATGTAGAATCATTTATCACCAAGTTCTATGCACTTATAAATAGCTGAACAGATGCATCTGTCCCCTTCAGAATGTAAATACAATGCCAAAATTAAAAATAAACTCCTGCAGTGGAATTTTGATATAAACATACTCAATAATAAATGGGAAAAAAAATCAATGCATGCAAAACTAAATTTACCTCTCAGGATGCCAATAATGCTCTTACTAAACATAACAAGGAACTTCTGATCTTGATAAAATCAAACAAAGCCTGATATCAGATAAAAGTAGTCACCCAGGCAAAGGATAACAACAAAGCCTTCTTTAACTATGTTAAAAATATCAGAATCAATGCCCAGCATTGCACCAAGCTAATAGCAAAGGATATCACATCCTCAGATGCAGAAGACATAGTCAGTCTTAAAGCAAACAAATTTAGTTCAGACTTCACCCTCTCACCTCCTCTTCTCTTATATATTCCCAGATCATATACCTGCACTCCTTTATCAAATCTCCCACAAACAAGTCCTTAAAGCACTATTCAGTGTCAAGAACTTTATTTCTATTTGGCCAGATAACATAGCAAGCTGCCTACTGGTTAGTCTGAAGCCTGACTTGTCAGACCACCTATGGATTTTATTCAGCATCAGCTTCCAAATAGGTTTCATGCTAGATGAATCGAGGACAGCAGCATTCATCTTTTTGCATAAAGGTGGGGCTTCAACAGACCTGGGTAATTATAGACCCATAAGCCTGATAAGCGTCTTATCATCTGTAAGTCTACGGAAAGGATCATTTTGGAACCAATAAATAAGGACATTGGTAACCTAGAAACTCTCAACTCAAGTCAAATCAGATTCATAAAAGACAGATCCTACCTACTTAACCTGGTCAATTTCTTTGAGAAGGTAACTGAAACAATGGATGATGGCAAATTAGTGTACATTGCATCTTTGGAACACAAAGGAATTCTACACCATCAAATACTCAGGAATCATAGATAAACTCTCCAAGCTAAATGTAAATCCATATGTAACTCACTGGATAACAAATAAGCTCACAAACAGAACCCAAGATAGTAAGATGGGTGACTCTATAACTTCCAAAAGACATGTCACTAGTGGTGCACTCTGTCAAAGCAAATGCTAAACGATTATTGCTGACCAACTTTGCAGATGTCTATGAACTTGATGCCATCATAAACTCTCCAGAGGACAGTAAAATCCCTCAAGACGGCCTTTCCCAAACAAATAGCAGGTGTCAAAACCATGGGCTAAAAGTAAATGCCAAGAAATATATACTTGTATGCTTTGGCAAGCTTGACTTGTAAGTATCACATTGACAACACATCTCTGAAAGTTGATCCAGTGGTCATGGAACCAATCCTGTCAGACATATCACACATTCACAAGTCCAATGGTACCTTAAACACCCACTCAAGGGCTCTCGGTCTCTTCTTCAACATAAAGGGAACATGTTGGCAGGATAGGGCTGTATCATAGAGAATTCCTCTTCTACGGAACTGCCTTCCACTCAAATAAACATAACTACTTTTTTTACTCTATTCAGATATAATTTGGATAGATCATTATGAAATACAAATTCATCCTGGTTTGAAACCCATGTCCCTCAGGGAGATGGGCAACAAGTAAATGTTCCAACATATTCTTGTTCTGTCCACCTCTGGGTTATTCATATGCAAAATATAAGGGATAAAAACTGCCATGGAAATGGAAAGCTAGGCTTCTTAAGATCCTCTCAGGTCAACACAGGTACTTACTAGTACCTATGAACATTATTGCCAGCTATACAACCTCAGCTATGATTCCTTTAGAGCATACAGGATGTTTTAACTGGTTAGAAATGTTAACTTTCATACCAAATATCTTTCTTATAGGTGATTTCAATTATCTGCACATAAACAAACATATATTACCAACAGTAAATATACTTAGAGATTTTTGGACTTCATAAATGCCAGTACACATGACAAAATTGCCCCACTGTCCACCACAGGTATTAATCTGCTTGATCTTGTCCTGACTAATGATTCCTCAAGATACAGCACTTGGATTGTTACTCCCTTCCTAGTCAAATCTGACTATCTTGCTGTAATCTTCTGCCTGTAAACCTGTTTCATGATCCCTAGTACTTCCACAATATTCACAGACTATCTAAAACAAACTATTTATTGTTTATTGATTATTGATAATCATAACTGGCATAGCTCCCCAGAAAAGCTTGTATCTGTAGCCATTGTCGACGCTTCTGAATTTTATCCCTTGGATAGATGTACTGAAGCATCTGTACCAGTCCAACGTAAGTATAATGACAAGTTTAAACCTAACCCCACATGATGAACTACAACATCAGCAAACTTTATAAGAAAATGCTTTTGACCATCTCTAAAAGACGTTCACTTCATCATTGTAAAAGGGATTTAAAGCTAAGTTCCTCAAACTTACTATTAGGTAGTGCAAGGCTGACTATGAACTTAGGGTTGTAACTAATTCACAAGACAACCACTCTGTATTTTTCAGCTATATTAAGATTAGTATTAACCAACAATTCTATATTGAACATGCCCCTTACATTATCTCCTTCTCTGGCCCAAAGGACATGCCTAATATACTTGTGGACAAATTTTTTCCAGTTTCACACCACCTACCTCATCTCTGCTCTATTTCCCCCCACATCTTCCCTATTAAGATCACTTTGGAAAAGCCCTTTTTGGTACTTTCTAGAATTGAAAATACCAGTTCTGCTGGTCCTGACTATATGTGTGGATGTCTGCTGAGAAGTGTTAAGGCCTACTTAGCAAAAACCCTTTTTACACTCTTCAACCTGAGCCCTTCCAGTGGTTATATCCTTAAGATGTGGAGAATAGCTTTGGTGGTGCCCTCCATTAAGTATGGTCTCATTACTAACCCTAGGAACTATAAGTTTATTAGTATTACAACTGAACTAATCAACAATGATATAGGCTTTGCAATAGACAGATCATGCATCCTCAACCTGGTTGAGTTCTTTAAAATGGCGACTGAGGGAATAGATATGGGGCATATAGTTTATGTCATCTACTTGGACGTTGTCAAGTCCTTTGACACTATTCCTACTCAACATTAGCTCATCCATAACTAACTGAATATGTAATTAGCTATCTGATAAAAAACATACTGTTATAGTGTGAATATTTGAGCTGGGCAGAAAACCATTTTATGAGTAGCACTTTACGTAAAAAACAATACAAGTGAAACTGTACTAGGAAATTAAAGAAATTATTTTTTCAAAGTTGCTATTTGCAACAGTTGATATGGACATTGTTTGTAATATTGAGAATCATCAGGGACTACCTTTTTAATGATAATTTAATTAACTTGGTGTGAGATAAGATGATTAGAGCAGCAGATATACTCAAAATTCAAAGAAAACAGAAAGATATCTTATTATGGGGTCTATATTATATACTCAAAGTTTCAAAACTTCGAACCTCATATGCTCGACAATATATGAGCGAAGTTTGAAACATCGAAAATATAATAAAAAAATTAAAAAAACTTACCTCAATGCTCTAAGCAGGGGGTCAAGCCGCCCTGAACCCCCCACACCCCACTAATTAAATATACCAACTCCAAGATCGCACTTGTGCATAAAAGGGAAATTTTCCCATTCTGCGCCATACGGAGACATTGCTTTTCACCTTCGAACTTTTTAAAGTTCAATAATATGGTGTTGACCATATGACATTTGAACTTTAAAACGTTTGAATAATTAATAGGGACCCCTTATTATGGAGAATAATTCTATATTCATGGGATTTAGCTAAATCTACCACTGAGCATCAATAGTCTTAGGGTATTTGGATGTGAGGTTTAATTTGAAAATTCTGTAGGATATGGAGTAAGTAAAAGGTATGGAAAAAAAAAACTTTCAGCTCTGTAAAAAATTGGAAAATGGAAAATCAGTTGATACTTAATCCCCACCCCAAAAAAAAAACTTCTCCTTTTCCTTCCAAAACCCTTCACCCATCAAAAATCTACTTTTAACATCTGTTCTCTTGACAACACTATTATTAATGTCAAAATGCATACTATGCTCCTCGGGATAATCATAGACAACCAACTCAGATTTGACCAACACATCCATTATTCCATAAAAAAGACTCACCAAAAACCGGGCTTATTATACAGAAATAAAAAATTCCTCACCAAAGACTCTAGACTCTCTTTAGCCTAAACATACCTTTTCCCAGTCTTTTCTATGGATCCCCTATCCTAACAAGCCTCCAGTCTTCTCTAAAAATCAAGCTAGAACTCACATACAATAAAATCACAATGCTCGCTGCAAACCAACCCTATAATTCCCACCACTACCTCTTGCTTGAATTCTACCATCAACTCCTACTACCTCAGCTCCTCATAATACACTCCATTCTCCACAAACCTACTTCCTGCTCATCTATCTCCACCCTCATCTCCCTCTAAATACCAAATTGCTCTCTCTGAAGCTCTGACCAGTACCTCCTAGAAATCTGTAAACCCAAATGAACTATTGGCAAACACCTTTACAGTTATTCAATTGCCCAAGCCTGGAACGGACTACCACTTAACATGAGTACCAGAACTACTTCCAATAAACATCAATTCAAAAAAGCTTTAAAAGAAACTCTCTGGAACTCATGGGCTTGCCCCTGCCAAATTCATTCCTAACTCTATTCTATCACTCACACTTCTACTCCACCTACCCCTGTGCTCTGACTTCAAACTCCAAACTGCTCATCCCTACCTTATTCTACTTCAGTCATTGAACTATGTCTAAGGTATCTGCCATTCTCTGCTGCATTCATCTTATCCCACTACCTTCCGATGTACCTCTTATTGCATTTTTGGATCTTGAACAGTGTATATAGCTACTATTTCTCTATTAGAATTTTATTTACTATAAATATTAGTATAGAATGTGACCAAAGCTACTTTCTGTATTAGAATTATTGCTAGTTGAAGAAACTTCTGTATATACCACTGCTACATTGTACTTTTAACTTGTTTATATACCTACTTACATGTTAGACATAATTTATATTAGATGCTTGCAACTCTCTACTTTCTATAAATGAAACTGTGTTCTGTTCTTGGAGCTTTTCTCCCTGGGCCTCCACTGAAAATGGGCTCAGGCTCAGTCAGACATATTTGGTTAACAAATGTCAAAAGAGAGAAATAAATAAAATAAATCAATAAATGCCAAGTAGGTTCTAAGAAGAATTCTGGAAACTCCACAAACCAAGGACAGTCCAATTAGTCAGAATGACTATTTAAGAGACTTTTTCCTCCCTACCAACCTGGCACCCACTTGTTTCTTCCAAAAAGTCTGAATCTCCACTTTTCTTTTTGGAAATACATAGTTTCAGACAAATAGGTTCTTAATACCATTCATCAAGCTTACAGATGGCAGTGGGTAGACATTCCTCCTTTCCAGGGGGGTAATTCCTCATTCTCTAGACCAGAATCTTTTAATTTCTCCTGCTCTTCAACACATGCTATAGCAGGTAGAGATAGACCCAGCTACTCTGGGAAAAGGATTTTATTCAAGGATGTTTTTAATGCAAAAGAAAGAAAATGCTCAGAGACCAGTTCTGGACCTATCCTTCGTAAACCTAAATTCAAAATGATGTCACTTCACAACCTGTTACATCTTCCTCAATAAAGTTTCCTGGTAATAAAAGATTTAAAAGCTGCTTATCATCACATCACTGTCCATCCAGATTTCAGGCATTTCTTAAGGTTTTGTACATCTATTCTATGCCTTACACTTTGGGCTATCCACTGCACCAAGTGTTCTCAAAGTGTCTAGCTTTAGTTATAGCTCATTTCAGACTCCTGGGTATCCATATTTTTCCAAATTTAGATGACTTACCTTTCTTTGCAGAGTCTTTTTTTCAAAGTGTCAGCAATCTCTCTCTCTCTCTCTCTTCGGTGAGAGATCTCTTACACAAACTGGGATTACATGAGAATATTCAAAAATTGTTCTTGACTCCTTCTCACAGGGGTGTGTTTCTGTGATGTCAACAAGACATCCCAGTTCAAAGAGCTTTCCTTCCATGGGGAAAAACAGCCTTATATTTGGATCTATTTTTAGGGTTTTCCACTCAAACTTCAGTTACTGTAAGGAAATACCTCAGGATGTTGGGTCTTATGTCTTCTATGATTTTCATGATACCCCTGGTAAGACTCCACATGAGAAAGATACAGGGGCATCTGAAGTCACTTTAGTCTCAGCACCAGCACCCTTTGTCTTTTCAAATCCCAGTGCTGGGGTCTCTCAAAAAAAATCACTTGGTAGAGACAACAGATATCCCTAAATCAAGGTCTCCCCTTCTCCCTCCATGTTCCAAAGTAGTCAGTCACTACTGATAGCTTTGCCTTTGCCAGGGGAATAGTTTTGAGGAAGGATAGCAGTACTAGGTGTGTGAGAAACCAAGAACAGATGCAAGCACATAAACGTGAAAAAGATTCTTGCACTGATTGAGGCACTCAACTCTCTGAATCATCTTTGGTCTCCAAAACCTCTTCAAGTTGTTACAGATAATACCAAGTCATGTGATAGCTTAACAAGCAAGGAGTAACCAAGTCATTCCCCCTTTTCAGGTTATCCATGTTAGCTTAGGATATAGCTTTACACTCTACAGGCATCCTACATTTTGTCAGAGCATAACTGTGTGACAGACAAGCTGTGCAGGACAGGGACAGACCCTCACAGCATCATAGGAAGTTACTAGGCTATTGCCCCCGAGGCTCTTATAAGCCTAGCCAAGAGTTTAGCCTATGTTTAGACAAGTCAGCACCCAAAGCCCCTGTCCAGCAGGGAAATAGGTGGAATCCCAGGGGTGTATTTTCTGTTTCCTATTCTGTTATTCCAAGATTTGAACCATCTATAGGGAATTCCTCAAGTAGACCTCTTTACCTTCTCCCTGAACAAACAGCTGGCAAAATTCTGCTCCTGGAATGTTCTTGTATACTTTTCCACCCTTTCCACTAGTATCCAGGATACTTCTGAAGATTCATAAGGAATCCCCCAAGATCTTTGTGTGCGACTCCCTTCTGGCCCAGACTACAGTGGTTCTCCCCTACTCGCACAAGAACAAGTATGTTTGATACACCTCAGCACCAGTCGACTTCAGCTTTCAGACTTTAGGGTCTTAATTCCTTTTAGGCACCTGTTTACTGAAGACATGCAGCAGGTACTAATGGAGGCAAGAGAGCCTGCAACTAGAAAATCATATATTAACAAATGGAAAAAGGTTTTTAGCTGGTGCCAACAACATACCCAGTACTCACTCAGGGCTAGTTATTATTGGATTAGAATATGTGTGTGAGTTACTCTCCTATGGCTTTTCTTACTCCTACATCAAGGTTTATTTATTGGCCATTTCAGCATCTCTGCCCATGGATTCTCCTCTTTTGATGCTGTCTCATGTCAAAATATTTTTGAAAGGGGTTTGGCATAAGAGGCCTCCAAGAAAATAGGTGGCCCCTCCTTGGGATCTTAATTTTGTGTTGGGCAAGCTAGCATTTGCCTCATTTGAAACAACTAACCTGGCTGACTTGAGGATCTTATGTGGAAAACAGTTTTACTGATTTCTCTAAATGCTGCAAGAAGAGGATCTGAGTTGCAAGCTCTTAAGCTGAGTAAACCCTCCTTAACTTTCCACAGGGACAGGGTTTCTATAAGAACTAATCCGTGTTTTATGTCTAAAGTGGTATCTGATTTAACTTTAAACCAAACTATCCATCATCCTGTTTTCTTTTCTGAACCCAAAAATGAGGGAGAAGGGATACTCCATAACTTGTATGTCTGCATACAAACCACATACTATCTTGACAGAACTAAATCTTTCAGATATTCAGATACATTGTTCATTTCTTGTAAAGGTAAGTAAAAGGGACAACCTATGTCAAAACAGACTATTTCCAAATGGTAATCCAAAGCTATTACCTTTTGTTATGCTTAACAAAACTCTTCCAGGGAGGGTCAAGGCCCACTGTACCAGAGGTCTGGCTTCATCTATGGCTTATTGTGAAGGGTTGGATTCTTGAAGAGTTCTAGAAGCAGCAATCTTATCCTCTGTACATACTTTTACAGAGCACTAAAAGCTTAATTCCTTTTCTAGGTCAGGCTTTGCAAAGACCGTTCTCCAGGGGATTATGGAGTTTTCCCTTTCCACCTCCCAAATCCAGTAAGCTAGGGTAATTCATCTATACAGCTAAGGCTACTGTATCACTAATCTATATGATGAACATAGCACAGTTACATATGTAAACTTACCATACCAGTAGATGCTCAAATGATCACTGTGATGCAGTGACCACTTCCTCCCTCCATCCCCCTTGTTTTTGGTATGATGTTGTTTATGTCTAGATGTGGTTATTTATTTGTGTTCTTCCTAGCATTGACATTTCAGGGCTCAACCACCCTCTCTCTGTTGGCAGGAAAACTCTGAAGAGCTTGGTGCCCACACTTGTTTTTAGTCAGCTCAGCTCTAGCTGCCTGACAGTTTGGGCATATGGAAGGCACCCTGAAGCATTGGAAGCTGCCTGGTTGTTATATCCTTGGCAGGATAAAACCCATATACCTAAGTCTACTGCAGCAGTGATCATTCAAACATCTACTGTTATTGTAAGTTTACTTACACAACTGGAACATATCAGTCTATCTATCTATATATAGATGGGTCTACTTCAGAGTATTGAATTACCACTTCATCGAATCCCACATCATCGAGGCAACATCACCGAAACTGCAGAACATTGAACACCTGAAATATCGAAAATTTTCCATAGGAAAAGAGCCACTTGGCCACAATGGTGAACTTTGCCTTTTCTATGGTGAAGTGCAGTCTCAGTGTTGGTATATTTAGTTAGGGGGAGTGTGGTGGCAGAGCTCCCCACATCGGTGGGTTTTATTTGCTTCATTTTTTTTTTTTTTTTTTTTTTTTGTTATGTTGGGTTAGTGATTGTTTTCCCTGGGCTAGTTTTCTATGTTCTGGGTGTTTGATGTTCTGCAGTTTCGGTGATGTCATCTCAATGATGAGGGATTCCATGAAGTGGTAATTCGACACTTTCAAGTAGATCCATATATATATATATATATATATATATATATATATATATATATAGGTTCCCTATTATATGATTGAAGACACATTCTTTCGAATGCGTCTTGACTTGAACTTGAAAGCACAAAACGGCAAAATACCGAAACGGCATATAAGTAAATTCTTTCCCTGGGAAAGAAATCGCTTGGCTGCTTTCATTATTTTGCCATTTTTGTCACTGTAGTGCAATCTCGGTGTTGGTATATTTAAGTAGGGGGGTGTGGGGGGTGAAGCTCCCCATTTTATGTAATGTTTTAAAGTTTTTTGTTTTTTTTATTCTTTTTTGGAACAGCGATTTTTTTTCCCTGGGAAAAAAACTTGCTGTTCTAAGTGTTCGGGATTGTAAGATTTCGCTTACATAGGGTCAATAAATCAGCGTTCACTTTTTTAAGCGTTCGCTGATTTAATATAGACCCTATATATATATATATATATATATATATATATATATATACACACACACACACACACACACACACACACACACACACACACACACACACACACATGGAGAAATATAAATGGATGACAGCTTACTGAAACTTCACACAAAGTGGATGGTCTGTGCTGCCTTATGCCACAAATGTACATGTTTGTATACTGGAAAAACTAAGCGAAATCTAAGAACTAGGATTTATCAACGTTCTTATGACATTTGGAAAAAAGATTTGAAGAATGCCTTATTCAAACACATCAAAAGCATTTTTTAAGTTCATTATTATTGATCATGTGGATTCGGAGCAGTGAAATGGACCAATACAAGATTTTCTCGAGTTTAAGTTATTGCAATGGCAGCTAAGAACTAATGCTACAGTATATCCAGAGCTAAATGAAACCTATTCTATTAGTAGTATCTTGAAACTAAAAGCTGCTTTTGCTTTATAAAGTTTTTATTTTTATTTTTATTAAAGTACTTCTAAAGTTTAAAATGCATGGGATAGAAGAATTGTTTGTATATTCACAATGCATTTTCATTTATTTTGGGTTACTATTTCATACATTTTTTGTAGTGGCTTTTATTTGTTAATTGTGTTAACTGCAGGATAGTATTAATTAACCAATCGTAATGTTTCTTGATCAAGTATCCAAACCTTAGGTAGTAACTTGAAGCAGGTTTGCCTTTAATCACAACATTGTTTTTAATAGCAAATTGTTGTAGATTTGCACTAGTGGTTCACTTATTCCTAACAAATTTCTTCATTTCTAAATCTTGGTAATGAATTTCAGTGGCACTATGAGAAGGGGGTAGTACTTTACCTATCTTTCTGATGGCACTTATGGATTACAAAACTAGAATAACTGAGCATTTTCAAGACCAGTGTATTTACGTTTTGCATGCCTCCTGTTTACATATCACAGCTTCTCACATAATGAATTCCTAATTGTTCTACTTGGCAAGTTACTGTGGCTAGTAAATTATGTTTTTACACAGTAAATCTAAAATTCCATTTAGCTCCTACTTCCCTCTTTTTGCAGTTGTGAGAGGTTTTTTTTTTTTGTTAATTTGTCATAGTAAAAGCTTTTTTTTATCTGCCTTCTTTTAGCAAATCTTTGATTTTTAGAAACTAAGAAAGCAGATGAGGTAAGTAGCCTGACTTTGGGATCTCTTCCTAGAAGTAGTTTTGTTGGTGGAATTCCTGCAAACTGCAAAAGTGAAAGTGTAACCTCCAAAATTGAAAAATAGCAAAGCTGAGTTTTCAAAAGTGTCACACTTTCTCATAACATCAGTTGTAATCTAGACTACATCTTCTATTTACCCATTACTTTGCAGACATTTTGCACTTGAGATAGTATGCTAAACTGATCATCATTTCAAAAAATATGAAGTTCCCGGGTTATGAATCATGGACGATTATCTGATATTTCTTCATCTGATATACCATATCCAGCAAAGGCAGAGCTAGAGATGTTAAACCAAGGTCCCACCTACTTGAGTTTTTTCATACCTCTCAACTGTACAGATTTTTGCAGAATGTCCAGATTTTTGCCTCAAAGTGTTGGTCTGTTTTTCATAAAATTATGTTTTTCTGACAAATTAGTGGCAAATCATTAAAGACTGAAGTTAGAAAATAACGACAGAAATTTGAGTTTCAGACTTTATACCCTTCAGAATATTCATGCTAATGCAAAACCTATTAACCTATCAATTTTGTACGTTTGTAAGAGCAATATTTAAAAATTGTCCCTATTTTTAGGGCCTTTGTCCCTCTTTTATTTATGACTTTGTCCAGATTTTTTGCTCTAAGAGATTGAGAGGTATGTTTTTGGTAGCTCAAGTAGATGTAAAAGATCCTACCACACCTATCAAAAAGAACAGGGAAAATTCCCTGATGCACTGGCCAAACTTCCCCGTAGAAGTATAAATACTACCTCTGAAAAGAGGCCACTGTCCTAATGGGACTAACCTGGTCATCAAAAACAATTGCATATATCATGATAACACCTTGACTGGTCATTGAATGAAGCTGTACTACTGGGTACTTTGAATGTTGTTAGTATATTTATGCATTAATGTATTTAACAGGACAGAGCACTAATCACAAGTCACCAGGTTCAGTCCCAGCCCATGAATACAAAGCACATCAAAATAACATTTAGTGAGAGGCAGTAAGAGGGGAAAGAGGTAATATTTTCTATGGGAGCATTGTTGTAGTCATAGGTATGCAAAGCATTTTGTGATTTTTAAGTTCCTGTTTAATTTTATTGGAATTAAGAAGAAAACGTTTGTTGGAGAACCAGTGAATTAGAGCTAGGAAATCTGTCTGCAGGTCTGGTTGAAGGTTGTGTGGCAAGTTGTTTATATAAAATAGTATCATATCATATGCATAAAGAAGGAGGGTGAGATGAGGTAAGTAAAGGTGAAGTTTATTTGTAAAGTAGGAAAATAGTAAAGGAGCAAGTATGGAACCTTGTAATACTCCTTTTTGAAGGTTAAGTGATTGGGAAATTGGGGAATGAGTTTTGATGGAGAAGTAGCTCCTTGTGAGATAAGTTTGAAACCAAGGTAGGAAACTAGGGCTTATGCCTATTTATAGAAGGTCATGGTGGAAGATGTTGTGGTCAATGAGGTCAAAGGCTTTGTAAGGTCAATAAAGATATACCCAGTGAGCTGGCCTATATCCATAGCTAGTAGCACTTCATTGGTCAGGGTGAATAGGGCTGTGAGTGTGCTATGACCAGACAAGAATCCATGTTGTGTATTGTTGAAGAAGTTGTAGGAAATTATGTATTAGGTGAGGTAAACATAGCTAATTTTTTCAAACAGTTTGCCTGGAGTGAGAAGGATAGAGTTTGGCCTGTATTTGGTAATTTTGGTTGGATCAGATTGCCTTAGGATTGAGATGACAATGTTATTTTTCACATATTTACATAGAAATACATAGAAATATTTCAAGCAAGGGCATCAATGCCCTTCTAGCTTGCCAGTATACATATTTCATAGGTTCATAGATTCATAGGTGTATACTAGGCCAGTGATAACTAGGGCCCTTGTAAGCCTAGACATGCAAACTAATTGTGACCCACACATTTGATTTATATAGGGGTTGATTTGCTGACTGCTTCTGTCCTTCAGAGACACAGGCACCAAACCAGGGGTGAATTTCTGATTACCAATCCATTCATCGAAGTTGCACTTAAAAAGATATGGCAGAACTCTGCTTCACATAGATGGGGCACCTATTCCAGAGAATGGGAATTCTCTGAGAAACATATCTGTTTCTCCAACATGTCCTATTTATGTTGCAAGCAAAATTTAGGTCTTTAAATATAATAGTTATGATGCTGACTCAGAATCATACTGAGATGTGATCTTTGCCTGCATAGAAGGCATCCCTGGGCCCTGTTTTGAGGATGTGCAGAAAGTTCATAAAAACAGGGTCCAGGGATGCCTTGTATGCAGGCAAATATCACATCTCAGTATGATTCTGAGCATAGAGACAGGGCTTTGAGGTGATCAGTACAGGACATTGTGTTTACTCCCTGTGTTTTTTTTTGTGAGAAACCTTTGTGGATGTTCCAGTTGTTGCATGTGTCTGATCATGCACATACTAAAGGGGGCATTAATACTCTGTGATGGCTCTGATAAGGACTAAGTACAGTGGTATGATGACATCTCTGGACCTAAATGCCAGTCCATTGCTTATAAGTTGAGCAACGTAGAAGGATTTTCTTAGTATACTGGACACATGTTGGTTGTGCATGCGTGCCAAATCCCTGACTAGTGAATCAACATTTAGGGGTGTTTTATTGGTGACATAGTTATCCAGGGTGTCAGACTTCCCAAAAGGTACTATAATGCCTTTCTTAGTACTGAATTGTAAGCCACAGCTTTGGCACCAAGTCTTTTTCTGTGTTAGAGTTCTCATCTTGGAGAGATTCGATAACTGCTCCCAGTTTGCAATCATCTGCTCACTTGGTTTGCTAGAGGCCTTTGACATTGGCTTTGGTATCTGAGAAGAAGACGCTAAGAAGAGTGGGTCTAGCACAAAGCCCTGGGGGAATCCACTGGTGATCAGCCACTTTGTGAAAGTGGTCTCACCGATTCTAACCTTCTGGGATCTATCAGTTAGCTAGATATCCAGCATGTTATAAAGGGGTCATACCTAGTTCCATAAGTTTATTGACAGTGCCCGAGCTGGGTATTGTATCAAAGCCATGCACCAGATCTAGGTAGGCAGTATGCACCAGTTTCCCCTCATCCATTAATTTATTGACCTTTATAAAGAAGCTCACCCGATTCAGTAAGAATAACCTTCCTTTGGCAAAGCCAAACTGGGATGGATCCAGTGTCTGGAGGTCTCCTATGCCCTTGCTGATAATTTCATTTACTCAAAAATATTTTATTAGTTTTTCTTCAAAAAATTAACAAGTAACTTAATTTGAACTTATCTAAATAGTTTAAATGTCATAACAGTCTATATACAATATTTACATTTGGCCTGAAGTTAAATTAAAAGATAAACCAATCTGTATCAAAAGTTAAATAATACATAGACAGATGTTCTCCCTTTTTTTTCATTCATGAAGAGTCTGAGTCCATTTTTAATGTCTCGATAAGAGATAGTATCTTCTTCCATGGATTGTTACTCCATGACTTAGGAGTAATCCTTAGTTCCATGATTTTAATTTCCAACTGCGCTGTTTCATTCAGTAGTCTTAAAAATTCTTCAAAGAAAGGTTCCGAGGTGTATTTCCATTTTCTTGTGACACACTTCCTGGCAACCGCTAGTATAGTCCATAATAAATATAAATCATTTTTATTCATTTCTGTTTTTTCATTAACATTCAATAAAATTAGAGACTTGGCTAATACAAATGTATCCATGAAAATAGCCTGTAGAAAGTTACTGATATCTTCCCAGAATTTTTTGACATTAACGCAATCATGTAAAATATGTATCCAGTCTGCTTTACATCTTTGTAAACATCTCCAGTAAGTAACATTATTTGAAGAACTAAATTTAGCCAGTTTATTGGGTGTATAGAAAGCTCTATGCAAATGATTTCCAAGGTAATTTGTTCCATGGCTTTTCAAATGAGACCAGTCAGACTAATAGGCCTGTAGTTTCTAGGAAAGTCCACCCTAATGAAGGGGGATGACTGCCACAATCCTCCATTCACATGGCACAAAACCTGTTTTAAGACTATAGTTAAATAATGACTCCAGAGGTCCTAATAAGTCATATTTGAAACTATTCACGAGGCATCCAGGGATGTTATTGGGGCCCAGTGAGGCAGTGTTCTTTGCTTTAGTGAGTGCAGCCAGTACATGCCCTCTAGTTATAGCTGGAGGTGTTATGTTTGGGGGTGTTTTGGGGGGTAGGTTGGGGTGGGCAGAGTAAAGATGGAACTGAATTTGTTCTCTAATAGGTTTGTTATATCACCAGACTCAATGAATGTGGCACCATTAACCACCAGTTCAGCACATTGCTGTGTGCTGCCCTTGAGGTTTCTGACATAGTTGTTGAAGGCCATATGGTTATCTTTCATCTGGGAGGCTATCTTAACCCCAGAGTTGGCTTTGCTTGACCTAATTAGCCCTTTTAGTTGCCTTTTTAGTTTGATGAGAAGATTTTTGTTTTTATCTTTAAGGGAATTACCCTTCCTGATTTTTGCAATAATTTGTTTTCCTTTTGTTGTAAATCCTGTTTAATTTGGAATGTTACCAGGACAGTTTGTTTCTGGGGTAGTTCTGGTCTTACTTCTGGTAGGTACATCAGTCTCTATGCAGCCATTGACATGGTTGTACAGAGTTTCTGAGAGCAATTCAGATAGGCTGCTGTGTTCTCGGGGTTTGGAAGAACAATGAAATTTGACAAAGTATCACTTAATAAAAGGTATTTTGCCTCAGAATAGTTCCTAACTGTTACTGGTTTTAATGGGATTACAGAGTTGATTTTGATTTTGAAAGAGACAGCTTTATGGTGAGATCTTACCAGGCAGGATGAGACACTGGGGTTGCAGCTTTCTCCCATATTTGTGAGCACAAAGTGCAGTATGTTGGAGACTCTAGTGTGCATATTCACTATTTGGTCAAGGGTGTTTGTATTTACGAAGTCCAGGAATCTCTGTGTCTGTAGACTTGAGGCCATGTAGGATTCCTAGTCTATAGAGAGGTAATTAAAGTCTCTCATGAGTAGGGTGCTAAGTTGGATGGTACGTGTCTCCAGTAGGTCCAAGTATGCATTGTGAGGTTCTTGGCACATGGAGGGATTTTTTCTATGGTGACCTGCACATGGAGGAACCCCAGCGTGTCATCCTGTTTGACCATATTGATGTATGTTGAGACACCTCCAACTTTTGCACTTGTCTGTCCAACTACCGGTTTAAAAGTGTGGAAGGCACTGAAGCCTTGCACTGCTGGGGTACTATCTGTCATTTTAAACCATGTCTCAGTAACTGCACAGATGTCTATATTCTTGATTGTGAGGGGAGCTTGGAGAGAGTACAGTATTTATTTATTTTTTTAGGTTAATGGGACTGAGCAGTAACACCTTGAGGTTCATTTGTCAATTTGGCATTGCCTAAAAAAGGTACTATGGTGCTGAATAAAGTTTTAGCCAGTATTCGAAAGCCTAGAGGGGAAAGGTGCACACCATCCATGGTAAAGCAACATGGTCTGTTAACAATGTCCTCCCAAGCTGACACATATTTTATCTCCTTAGAATGGCATCAGAAAGACAGCCAGTTGTTGAAATAAATCATTTTTTGCTCATATTGTGGCATCAACCTCAGTGATGGTAATATGCTGATCAATGCTAGGCTCATACAAGCCTGAGACACATAGTCTGAAATCTTCATAATGTCTCCATTCGTATAATCCAGTGAGGTACATGTCAGGTGATTTACACCTACATGGACTATGATGGAATCATACTGGTACATGTGGTATAATGACTTGAGTGCGTATAAGATTTGGAAGATCCTGGCTCCACATAAGCAACTAGCTGTCACCTTCCCCTTGTTCAGCCTGTTTAGAGGGGCTTCAGTATATCTTACAATGGGAGTCTGCTATGACAAGGGTCCTGGGAAGTGTGTTTACGTGCCTAAGCGGCTTAGTGTTTGGGGCTCCACTGAGAGTGACACTATTTGTGGAGTCAGGTGTTGTTTTTTCTGTGTGCCTTTTTGCTTGCTGAAGAATAGCTTTGACACCGACAGTCTAGATGGTCTTTGTTGTTTGAGAAGATTGCTTTTAAATGCGTCAGTAAATCTTAGTCTATATGTGTGTTGTGTACTATGTGACATTGGTGTTGAGTGCATGGTTTTTCGACAACCTGATGTACTATTGTATGCAAGAGTTTAGTCTCCAGTGTCATTGTGTAAGTACAGCTCTCACATAATGAGTGTGCTTCTACAAGAATTAAGTGGTTGTCAGTAAACATGAGACAATTGCCACACTGTCTCAAGAGGCCCATATCCACCAAGCTGTCCACAGAGAAGTTGAGAAATTGTATATCCATACTGTCCAGTCCCTTGTTGGTGAGCTACAAGGGAGGGGTGTATTTGGGTTAGAAGGCTATAAAGGGTGCTTTGTTGGTGCAGACTAATAAGGGTGCTTTACTGGGGCAGATTATGATAAACAATACTAAATTCTGCCATCTTTAATGTTTACACAATACTAAATTCTACTAAATCTGTAGGTATTGCCACTGAAAGCCAATTTACTGCATTAAAGCTTGTCAGCACAGAGGGTATATGCAGCTAAGTTTCTGTTTTATTTACAGCAGTATAGAAAGAGCATTTTTTACAAAAAATTCAGTGAAATGCACACATAAAAGCAGGACACAACAGTGATCACGCAAAATAACTTAAGTAAGTCAGTGCAATTTAACAAAGGTAGTTAACTTTGCCTGGATGTCACACATAAATCGAATCACGTATAAAGGTCATCTGTGCCATGTGGACTGTCAGGTTTTATTTGATGTAGAAGACATAATATAAAAAGGTAACGGGCACCTTCGTACTAAAATACATTTAATGTCACTTTTGTACAAGGACCCTCTTGTATTTCTTGTGGTAGCATTTTTTATGTCTGATTCTGATTTCCTAAAGTATTAAAGCTTGGATATCTTTGACTTAATGTGTTCACTTTGCTCTGACATCATAGGCTAGTGAAGAACATCACATGCTCTTTCCTTACACTTAGGTATTCATAATTTTGACTTATGAGTCTTATGTAATATTTGTGTTGAATAAGAGTGAAAATCTTTTCACCTTTGACCTCTAACTATGGCACACATGAAATCTCATCACAGTACAGAAAATATATGTCAATATCTGAGTGTAACTTAACTTTATCTGGACAACCTTTCATGAGTGAGTCTCATAACAGCTGCATCTCTCTCTGCTGTCTCTTGTTTAGATTCTTAATTCTTCTAGCTTCTTAGCAAGTAAAAATGGAACTCCCTGTTTTTAACCACCAGAACTATTTCTAAGCTACCCACCTTTAAATGCTCCCTAAAAGAATACTTTACAAAATCTTTGACCTGCTCCTGTGCAGTTCTGGCTGAACTTATGCACTATACTTCACTAAATCCCTTCAACTTAAATCACACTTCAGAATCCTCTCCAGCCTCCTACTCCACTCCTTTCTTTTGTTTTTCCTACTACCTTACCTTATCCACTTCACCTCTGCAGATCTTTTCTCTACCTTTTTCTCTTTCCTCCCTACTCACCTACGCTACCTGAAGACACCCTACCCTGCACTGTTCTTATAATCTCCTTTTCTCTCCATCCTTCTTCCATCTATTACCATAATATGAACACCACCTCTCATAATAAGGCATCACTCAATTTCGCCTCACTGTCTCAAATCATGTAATCTCTAATATCTAGTTTAAGTATGTTATTAGAATTGTCTCAGGGCTCATTTATCACATACTAATCTATGTAACAAATGATATGGCGAATGAGTTTTTCCTCGCGGTTTCTCCAACTCACAATATTGTTTTTCATTTCACTCAACTAGGAAACATAGGTTCTATGTTCTTCTCATTACAATACTTTTGACTCCTGTGTTTTGTAGTGTAACATAATACTTTGTAATTTAAAATATCTAAAATTGATTTTTGCAAGATTGTGATTCTGTGGTTTCTCTCTTCAGGTCTCCATTGAAAATGGGCACTTTGTGGTCCAGTCAGACTTTTCCAGTGACCAAATGTCAAATAAATAAACATGTAAACTCTGATAAGTTTATTAGTTATATGCATCACTTTACCTGGTTAATACTAAAATTTTAAGTCGTAAGCCTGCAAACTTAGCAACACTCTGAAATCTTGCTGGTACCTTATGAAGAGACTTTTGAAAATGTTCTTCAGTTAATTACTGTTATATTCTCCCACAGATAATTTACCATGGATGTAAGCATGAAACTTTTGATAACCAAAGCCTATGGCCAACATTTCCTTCTGTGTTTGTGCATACTATGTCTGATCTGCTCCAGGCCCTTGCTTGCTAGCATCGCCCTGAAGTGTAATTGGTTGTGAAGCATCATAAAACTTCAGAATATAGGTTTTGGCAACGCATGTTTAACATCTCAAAACTATCATCTTGTTATGATCACAGATGTGACATGTCATGTTCTGGTAGCTTCCAAAGTGGCACTGTGGTAGCAAACAAGTATGAAATGAACTTGGAAAGATATTGCACAATACCAAAGAACTGCAAAAACAATGACTCGTCATGGAGTTTTGCACATTCATTATGGCATGGCAGTTGTAAGAGATTTGTTTGAGGCCTTCAGATGTCATGACATGTCCCATATACTTAAAGATCAATTGTAGCTCCCCCAATCCTGAAAACTATTATTTTTCATATCTACCTACATGAATAGATGCTTATTGTTATTAAATCATCAGCTGTGCAATCTTGGACAACCTATTTTCAATGCATGTCTGTTAATGTCACTCATGCATTTGACATAACAATGTGATATGGTAAGAGCTAACCATCCTGAATAGCTTATCTACAAAGAAGGATAAATATCAGATATTGTCAGGTACATTTAATCTTTGCTCATAATCTTTAAGAGTACACACACACACACACACACACACACACACACACACACACACACACACACACACACACACACATGACGGTTGTGCCTTATCCAGTGACTTCATAATTGCAAATTGCATTTCTTCTTGAAGCACCCCCACTACCATTGTTTATACAGACTGCATGTTCTACTCCTTTAATCATTTCAACTAATGCTTCTTGAAATACTTCTGAAGCTGACAATATTATAAAGGCAATTTCAGGAACCAATATTAATCCATAGGGCACTGAATGGACCAAAGGTTTGAACTAGCATTGCCTACCTTAATTTGCCAACATTCATGATTAGCCAGTAGTTCAGAGAGAACTGTAGCCTTAGGTAGAGCCTGACAACTTTCTCAACTGTTTGAAGTGGATAATGTTTTCTTTTAACCCATTTGTTTTAACTTGTAAGGCTCTATGCATATTATAAAGCATGTTTTGAGTCACTGTTAACACCATACTATCAAATCAGTCAGGTCCACTTGCTTAGCAATTACACCTTTAGTATCTGTGTCATTCTTTGATTGTTCAGTTCACTTCCAAGTGCTATTGCGACTCTTCTTTGGGCAACCAGTATTGCCACTGGTGAAATATTGATGTAGTACTAAATTAACATACAACATAAACCAGTCAATAAATCAGAGTGACTCTTCAAAGTATCATCAGTATCACGAACATTCTGATAACAGTATTTCTTTTATTACATTTGATAAGAGTACTAATGCTTTAGTAGTTCCAAAAGGCTTTAGAAATTTTGTGCAATGAATACACAAACTGTCATTGCTTTAACATTGTTAACATCTGGATGACTATTTGTATATTCATAGTGGACTTTGGAATATTCATGCTGTCTTTCCAACTGTTTTATATGCTGTATTTTTCATCAACATTAGTATGTTCATGCCTGCAATTAGAAATACTAATTTTGTTGCCTGCACAAATATGCAGATCATTCTGTATTTGTATAGTATGAATCTTCTTCATCATACCAAATGTCTCACAAGTACTAAAACCAAAACTTTCAGTGCTTTAAAAGTTTTCCACTGACACTATATGGAGTATTAGCTTGCCTTTTTGCACCTGGAGTCACAGTCAAACAAAATATGACTCAAAGGTTTCAGTCTATACCCCCAACAAGTCAGGAAAGTATACAGAGAGTTCTAGATAGTATCAGTAAGATTTAGTGATTTAAATAGTTTCAAGCAGTATGTTGCATTCTGAATCATTATCAAGCTTAAATGAAGTAAATAACGATTTTTACTGCTGTAAGTTATTCCACTCTGTTATATGCACTGCATTCACAGTATGTGTTTTAACTGTGTTTTTAGTTTGATTGTATTCTGTTCTTTTGCCTCTACTCCATGTAAATATTGCTGCGCAGATTTATTTTGACTTGCACATTCTTGCAAAATAAGTATGGTGTCAGTGGAGCCTTCAAAAAAGGCTAATGGTTCCACAACTTGCCTCCACTTACCTGTAATCATATTGCTTCCATTGGGTGTTGTGAGTGAATGCTCGGTGATTATCAAACACCATCGTGGTCACCAGTGATATCACTGCTTAATTCTTTTACTGATTTCGAGATTTCATTTGCTCTCATATTCACGCACAGGTTTTATACTCACCACTTCCAGTACCTTGTTAATGCTTTTATGCCGACTATTTGAAAGCTCTGCCACTCTGCATGTTCCAATTTCAAGTGTGCTTCCTTTAACAGAATTTCATCAATGGAGACTGCTAGTTCTGCGGTATTATCGGAAAAATGTAAAATTAATTCAGTGTATATAGGAAAGAGCTTAGAAAATTAAATGTGTTTTATATGCAAAAAGACTGACATGCAACTTCTCAGTTTTAATAGTGCAAAACATTTGAATGACAGAGCTTGTTCATGGATTTTTTTATAGTAAACATGGGAAAATGAATCAGGTTGCTGCAGAATATGGGTGACTAGGATTTTGTAGAGGCATCTTTAAATACTGTGCATTTTTCACACTTGAAGAAATACCCAAAGTTCTAGACTTGGTTCAACTTAAAAACATCAGTATTTTAGTGTTGAAAGTAGCTTTTTGTCTGGCACCATGTCCCCGTTCTGACACTATGTAGAATAAGTATGCAGTTAAGTATACAACTAGTCAAGATGAACAAATAAAGTGCAATTAGTCAAGATGAATGAATGAAGTACAACTAGTCAAGATGAACGAATGAAGTACAACTAGTCAAGATGAACGAATGAAGTACAACTAGTCAAGATGAACGAATGAAGTACAACTAGTCAAGATGAACGAATGAAGTACAACTAGTCAAGATGAATGAATGAAGTATTACCTGTAACCACTTTACTGCTGGCTCCCTCCCACTTTCCCAAATGCTAACTCACCCTGTTTCTAACTGCTCCCTCAACTTCTTCAACTAACCTGCATACTGACTCTTTTTGTCCACCCTGACTCTAAGACATTTATCTTACCAACTTGTTTATTTCACTTTATTGTATGTATTGTTCTCAAAAGATTGCTACCTGTGACACCACTTTATGTGAACATTTACTTGTGTTGAGACATGTGTGTAACCAACTTGATTTCTGCACTCTGTATTTTCTGTATTGTTCTCACTAATACCATTTTTGTAACCTTTTTTGTGTACCTCTGTGGAGCTTTCATCCATGGGCCTCCACTGAAAAAGGGCTCTAGCTCAGTCGGACTTTTCCAGTCATCAAATATCAAATAAATCATTAAATAAATTAGGTATGATGTGCATTTAACAACACCTTTATTGAACAGCACTCTGAAAAAAGTCTTGTGGGAAATAAAGCCCATGAGATCAAAAGCTACAGCCATAATATCATCACTGTGTTACTCAAATGGTGACTTATGTTACAATTATATTTAGGACGATGACTAAACAACCAGCCAAGCACAAAACAAACTCCAAATTCCCAAAAGCTTGCTGTGCTACAACAATAACACGAGGTTTGTTCACCAAGCAGATATTTTATTAATACATACAATGTTGAGCGCTTTCATTCCTGGCATAGGGAACTTCATCAGAACATATTTAAATAAGCTAAAAACACATTTTATATATGTAAAATCATGAATCACATGCTATCTACCAACCAATCTTAAACTAAAATCAGTAAAACATTCAAGTAATGTGCTAGCAAACAACTAATTAATTATGCACCACAGTACTTCAGTTTTAAAATGGAATTAATAGAAGTGCTTTCATTAAGTCCTGGAAATCTTGTAGCATCTAGTTTTATTTGTCACTTCAATTCACATTTATCTAAGTGTTCATTAATAATAGAACCCCTTGGGTCACAAACTACCTGTTGTAACACTAAGAATCTAAATGAATGTTTGTTGTCAAACTCAATATGCTCATATAGGACATTAGTACTCTTTTGCTTTAAGTGCTCATATATAAATATATAAGTTCTCTAATTTCCATAGTCGTCTTTCCCACATAAAATGCGAGGCACAATTGGCACTGCAAGAAAATATACCACTATTCTAGAGTCACAGGAAAATCGCCCATTCATTTTAAGTAATTTCCCTCTAACTTGAAACATTCTCCCAGTAGTAAATAAAAACACTGTGAGCAATGCCCACATTTAAACATGCCCGTGCATTTTTTATTTCTCCTTCTATTAGTGTCTACTTCCTTTTCATTTCCCAAATATTTTTTAAAATCTCTCTCTTTAGATTGGATAAGCAATTCACAAAGTAACAGTGGGAGGATGCATGTGTGCCTCTTAAATATGCAACAAAATCTAGAAGATTTAGGATTTTTGCTTGAAAATGTTTACATAGATATTTTTATACCACAAGTAGACTCCGGAGAATTTTTCCTCAGGTTGTTAGCAAATGTTAGAGTTATGATGGGGAAGAAAGGTAATTGAGAACATATTTTTCTGGTAGTTCAGTGAGTTGATGGACTTTACGGATTCCCTGCAGGATGCACTGTCAAAGATGCTGGGTGGATAGACTGGTGTGACTAGGGAGATTATTTTTCTGAGCTATGATACAGAATCGGAATTGCCTAGACATAGTTAGGTCTTGTTGTCTCTAATTATGGTGGCTGCCAAAAAAGCAATTACTAGAAAATGGAAATCAAAATCTAAACCAGCTATATTAGAGGCACTGAATATAGTAACAGAGATAAAACAACTGGAATTGAGATTTTTAGAAAAAGGTAGGAACAAACTACTTAGAAAAACATGGGAATTGTGGGAACTGTACATACAGGGGAGGAATTAGGTTTAAAAGAAGGCAGTACTTAAATGAGTTATGAAATATTTGACTGAAAATGATTGAGTAAATTATAAGTGATGGGATTGTGTCAGTATAGTTGCAATGTAAAATGCTTGCAACTAGGATTGTGTCAGTGTGATTTGTTTTCATTTATATAAATGTATGATTGCTTATGTTGTAATTGAATGTTTAATAAAGATGCTTCATATTTAAAAAAGGGGCAGGAATTGAATAATTTATGTAATGTTGCTTAGGTTTTATGACATATAGCAATATATGTGAAGCATAATGTTTGTTAATTTTCACTTGTTGATACACTTTGATTACTTTTATAAAAATGTAAATGTGCCTGTGTTACAAGTGATAATTCAATAAAGGTGTTAAAAAAAATTTGTCTTTCTTATATATTGTATATGGCTTTTCTCCTAATTTTTTCTTTACTTCACAATTTTCAAGAAAAAGTCCCCAATTCTTGTATATTATGTTCATAGTGGTTTTACTTTTACAGTGCATGTGGTGACAAATGTTCTATTACCCTGTTATTGGGAATTATCAGGACATTAATACAATGGTCTTCTTCTCTTCTAGAAAAAATTAATGGCTTATAAAAAACATTCTTTCTTTTTCCTATGACCTCTTCTTTTATTTCCATAATACATTTCTCAGATATCCCCTTTTAGAAAACATATTGCCTACAATGTCACACTCTTTAAGGAACTCATTCATATCTGAAGCCATCCGAGCTACCCACACCAGCTGGCCTTTCATTGACTGGCCTTTCTTCTGGTGCTTCAGATGCCAACTATTATATTGTAAAAAGGAATTAGAGAATATTGGGTTCCTATATATACTAGAGACATATGTTTGATTTAAATAATCTTTTCTAATCTCCACATCCAAAAAACATCTTGTCTTTATTAATATTAGATGTGAATATCAGAAAATCAACTGCAGTATTAATATATTCAATAAAGTCCTCCAGTCGAGCATAGGAACCCCTCCACAAAATGAATATATCATCCAAAAATCTAGTATATGCTGACAAACAGTTAAAATCACTATTCATTAAATACTCTCTTATTTCCCAATAAGCCATCACAAAATTTGCAAAAATGGGGGCACATGTGACCCTCATTGTTATACCAGTTTTTGTCTGAACAGTTGCCCTTCAAAATAAATAAAATTGTACTTCAAAATCATTGTCATTAATGTTGTGATAACATTTACTTTATCTTGAGCTACTGCAGTACTAGTACAAATAGACTCTTTCATCAACTGGATCCCTAAGTCGTGGGGTATTACAAAATATAAGTTCTGTACATGAATTGTCACAAATAAATCATCTGTTTTAAATTCAACCCCACTCATTAAACTTAAAAATTGCCATGAATCCTTACAAATGTATGATAGATTTCCTAACCAATCCTTTAAAATATTGTCAAAATATTTAGCTATAAAGTATGTTTTGGTTCTGGCACCATCCACTATGGGCCTAAGAGGTGGGTTGCACAAACATTTATGTATTTTAGGGATCCCAAATATATATGCTATTACAGGTTTGTCATTAAACATACAATCAAAGTCATTCTTAGAAATTTGACCCTGCATCAACATATCCTTAAGCAGCAAATCTATTTTAGCGAAGGCGCTATTAACTTCACTTCATGATAACTCCTGTCTTCCATAAGCATGCATTGCATTCAGCTAGAGTAATCTTCCTTAGCTGGTTTCGTCACCCTTATGTTTTTATCATCACAAAGTTCTTTCAATAATTTTTATCAGTTGCAGACATATTCCAAAATTTACATTCTCTTGGCTTATTTAAAGCATATCTAATGTCTAACTCACATAATTTTTTGAAGATTTGTAATGTATGATGAAGGGAGGGAAGTTACATAAACTCAATTGCTTTAACATCTGATTACTTACACTTAAATTATTATTCTCAAACCACAAGGAGAGATTCACTTTCCGTATAAACAATTTTAAGTAAATTAAAACGTTTGTAATACTACTTCTCTTTGTTGGTACAAGTGTTAATCCTCTCACCGATACATAAACATGGTTAGTTGTAATGTCTTTAGAGGAAAAATTATATATTTTAAAGTCCTTCATATCATTTATAACTATCTGTACTGCACCTTTTAATATTTCAACTAATTTTATGGACAACTCACAGTCTTCTGTAGTGCTTCCTCAGGAGGAAGAGTTCAGACTGTCTCTTCCTGCATACAGAACTTGGGAATGTAAAAGATGTTTAAAATATGAATTTGCAAATCTATGAAACTGTCCTTTTGGAAAATCTGTCTCCAAGTAGAGGGAAACAAAAAGGTTCTTCACAAATCCATTCTATATCTGTTGTTTGTGGTATTTAGCTGTGGATTTCCCCAAAGAAAGATATACATAAACAAAAAAAAATATTCCAGGCAGAGTGTGTGTGTGTGTGTGTGTGTGTGTGTGTGTGTGTGTGTGTGTGTGTGTGTGTGTGTGTGTGTGTGTTTATTTTTCTTCTGATATTATTTCAGTTATATTTGCTATGTTATTCTTTAGTTCTAAAGTTATTGCTGCTGCTGATGGCACATTCTGATTTTGATGTTTTGTATGAATTTAAAAAAAGAAAACAACTTTGAATCTTTTATAGTGGCTGTTCGAGCTTTAACACCCAACTAAACTATCATTAATTTAGGCAGATGGATCCTTGGTTTAATGCCTTATCCAACTGAAAAAAATGTTTATTCTGTTTTCTTTTTTTTTGTGAGATGTTGCAATCTAGTTCAAGAAAAACTGTATACATTTATTTCATAGAAATCTATTTTAGTCTGTTTTCCTCATCTTGGTGTTAAATGAGTCACATAATACAGAAGTATTTATATCAAACTCTGATGCAGAAGAAAACAACAGCTTACAATAAAAATATGTTAGAAACTGTGCCTTTTAATGACCTAGAATGAATTGTAAGGAATGGTATGCCTTTATTTATCTAGTCAGGAGTAATAGTGCAGAATGGATGTAGCAGTTGAATGAAAGCAAATATAAACCACTAGCACTCAGTTAAAGTAATGTGTACAATCTATATAATATGTGTTAAAGAGCAGGCTTGGATCAATGAAGTGCCAGTTAAAATTAAAAAATGAGGATCTTAATATCAATGCTCACTGAACAGACATCGGAAGCAAAGAAGGGACTGGAAGATAAAAGTAAGATCTACATTTCAATAAAAATCTGCATTAGCCTAAAGTTACAAATGGGGCACTTTACAGAATCAGAACAATTAAATCAGATGTACAGTTAGAAGCAGTCTTCCGGAAAGAGTTTGATGTGTGATAAGGAAAAAAGATTAATATTTTCACTTGTGCCTTATCTGTTTCTATAAATAGTGTGTCACCTGTCACTATGGCTGATTCTTTTCTCAGATTATCATAAGTTAGTGCAGAATTTCTGCTCTAGATGGAGTTCCTGTTCATTTTCAGGATGGTAAGTTATAGTTGGATGCAGATGGTTTGTCCTAAAGACCTAAAGAGCTTGAAACAGGTTAAAATATTTTTCTGTAGTATGTATAACCTGGGTCCAAGAACAGGCTTCGGGCACTCAAATGCCATTCAAGAGAGAGGATCAGGGGCCTTATAGATAAGTGTTCCCTGGGAAAGGATTAGATACTTCATATGCATGTGTGGGGGATGCTGGTAATATTTGCTGTTTCTCTTTACACATAAATAAGGAATTGGGGGTAAACTACTACCCATAAAAAATGTTCAGATATGTGATGATCACACCTGGAAGTATGTATGTGCCATGGTACACATCTCGCTGAAAATAACTTAAAATAAGCCTGTAAGTTGGTCATGTGATGGTACATGTACTGCCACTGTAGTACCTAGATCTGCCAGTTAGCACGGTCTACCCCTGGAATCCTAGAGACCTGGAATTTCTGCAGAAAGGCCTGAATTTTTACAATGAGAAAGAGCTACACTCCACAGCAGACACTAAAACCATAGGACTGAGAAATCACATGAGGAAGTAGTTGGGAAATAGGTAAGTCTTTGTGTTCTCTAAACAAACAATGTAGACAGGGAGAGAAAGGTATCAGTGAAACATACATTTTAATCAAAGTGTGCATTAGCCAAAAAATGTAAATAAGAAAGTAAACAAATTCAGAATAAAACATTATAGTAATTCAATCAGAAGTATAGCTAAATATAGCATTTCAAAAAAATAGTTTGATGCATGACTAGGATTGTAGATAAACACAAGTACTTTTCCTTATCTTGTTTACTGCCCCTTGTACTGCTTTTTTCTTAGTTACCATGAGTGACTGGAGTACCTCCCCAAATCTGATGACCCTTTATATGAGTTGAAAGCAAAACATGTGTAGAACATGAATGCATTTGCCTGGGCATTGGATATCTTTCTATTAAGCATTTTGGAAAATGTCTTTAATTTGAAAGTAAAAAGAATATTTTATTTATTTACCTTAATTTCATTTTGATGTTACTTTGACAGACTCTTAATATTCCTGTTTTCTTTGTTTAACCATTTTAAATTCCAGTACTGTTATATGTGAGTCTTGAAACAATGAAACCAAATGTGCGAAACTTGAGCTTGCAAATCATAACTCCAAAAGCACTTTGTATTGGAACATTTCATTTCCTCCTTCTCAGAGATAGAAGTCTTGAAGTTAGTATATATAAAAAGCAGTGTGTAGGGGGAGCAGGGGGAGACTTTCCTCACTGCAAAAAGCAAATTAAAAAGAGAGAAGTGATTTTCAATATTCAGTGTTCCCTAGTTTTGTTACTTCTTTTCATAATTCTGTGACTTAGAATTGCAATAGCAAGTCTATTTGTGATGCATTGTTAATAAATGTAAGTTTCTTCTACACCTCAGTGAAAAGCAATTACTTGTAATATGTTCCGTCAGTCTTATTAGCATGACTAAATGTTGCTTACCTACCCTAATGCCAGTGATAAACTCCCCAAAGACAATGTAACTACATCTACAATTGTCAACAAGAGAACAACATGACAGCTAAAAGATCAAAGTTAGAGGAATTGATGACATTAAGACACATCATACAATGGATTATACAAGGGGTACAAACATGAGCAACCAGAATGCATTCATGTCCAAAACTAAGGAGTAAAAGTGACAACATGGAGTTTTGATGGAAAGCGAGCCAGCTGACAATTGGGATACCTGTGCCTCAAGAATGGTGAAGCACTGGGAGAAAATAGAGAAATAATCACAGGTTTTCAAATAACTGGGTACATCTATTATGGGTCTATATCATTTTATCAAAGTATCATTATATTGAATACCTTTTTGTTGAACCCTTTTCAGGTAAGTTCCTTTTTGTTGAATGCTCTATTTCCTGAATTACATTAAATCAAACAGTTTTTGTTGGCCGTCTTAAAAGTATGCAATGTTTAACATCCCTTAGCAAGGAAGGAAGCCAGAACCATTTTACCGGTAAACTTTATATATAAATATAAAATATTAAAAATCAGTTTAATAAACCAAAATACTTAATAAGACACCTTCGCTGTCACACCCCCCTCACACCCCTCGAAAATGAAATATGCCAACTCCGCGATCGCACTATAGGCTATGAATATTCATGCCACCAGCAGTATGATTCATTAACTTTCACTGATTGTTGAATGGTAGGCGGGTTTAGACAGGACTTGCTACTGCAGGTATTCTGTTTCAGGTGTTGGCCAACAAAAGCAATTTGATGGAATGGAATTTGACAATAGAAGACTTTGGCAAAAAAAAGCTTCTCTGAAAAGATTTCATCATAAAGGTATTCAATATAATAATACTTCGATCTAATGATATAGACCCTCTATTATGTGTTGCAGAATGCAAATGACAATGTGTACTGGCATTAGTCAGTAAAGAAAGCATCTGCAAATCATGGAAGCATTGTTACATACTCAAAGGAAGATGGAGATGAACTGAAGAATAGAAACCAATGCCTCTGTGCACCCTACTTTTCTGAGGTGGAGGCAGACTTCTTTGTCTGCAGGATTAGAAAGGAGGCTTGAAATCCAATAGTAATCCAGCCAGCATGATACAAAAATCCACAATGGCTACTCGAGAGAACGTGATATAGTATGTACCATTCAGGCAAAGTCTGCAGCAGCTGATATCAAGAGTCCCTGGAAGGTAATCCAGAATGGCAGCCAAGACCTACCATAGCTGAAGGAAGTGATGGTA
The DNA here is from genome assembly GCF_019279795.1 of Protopterus annectens. NCBI lineage: Eukaryota > Metazoa > Chordata > Ceratodontiformes > Protopteridae > Protopterus > Protopterus annectens. The sequence goes on from NC_056746.1 coordinate 431,927,629, forward strand.
AAAAAATGTGCTTCAAGCCTGCTATACCAGTAGTAGAGTATAAATTGGAGGAACTACAAAATAAGCTGGTGAGTGTCACTTCAGTGAAAACATAGTATACTTGCCCTGGACACATGGCTATTGGAGAGACTATTCCTAACGCAATATACCTTATGTCAACAACTCTCTGCCATGCATGCCCATTGTGGTCTATGTTGAAATAGTTGGTTCATGCCATTGATCTGTTTTGCACTCATGTAAGACCAATCATGGTATGACACCCTTTTCTGGATGCATCATAAACATGGCTATTGAGAAAGGTGTTGAACTCCAGCTAACTTTTATCATACTTGGCTTTAAGCTTACCTCAGCAATCCTGATGCATATAGCTTTCCCAAGACAATCCTACAAGAGTATATGTTTCACTTTTCCCAGATGCTGTGGTGCAGGGTAGAAGCCCTTGCATTAAAGATGAACTATGCCACATAGCCATCTTACCATCTTAAGGTGAAGCAGTTTTTTGTACTGTCTGCCTTTCACCAAGGTGACATCAGAAATGCCCTTCTACTGCACAATGCTGGAAAATCTTGCATCCATCATCATACATTCTAGGCAGGCTGAAATGGTATGGAAACTGCCATGTTCAAAAGAGGTACCTGCAATTATTTTATGCACCATCTATCTAGTTAGTGCATGATCTTTTTTACTAGATCAGCACAGAATTCAGAATTCGGTGAAGGGCTGGAAAAGGTAGTTGAGATACTTCCTCTGGGGGTATGCCAAAGCTTCTCATGAATACCTTGATGTCATCAGAGGAGAGCAGGAGGGGAAGGATATCTTTCTGTAACTCATCAATGGGCTGCCTGTGTCCCCTGTGAAATTAAGTTGGTGACAGAGGACAGAACAATAGGCTGCAGTAATATCTGCCTGGAAATTATACAGTTGTGTGGATTATATTTGGGCCACTGCACATTACCTTCTCATAACATTTGATGGTTTTGTTGCTGTTGTCACATGTCCTGCCATCCACACCACTGGTCTTTGTGAAAATGCATGGAGGCTCACTCATGGAATTTTTTTTTTGTTATTGTACAGTTTGCTCTAAGTACATATCATCTTTATTTTCTTATGAATACCTCTGACATTGTCTGTACTATACTTTGTTGTTACTCCACTGATTTCATTATGAATAGTTTCCTAGAGTACTGCATTTGGGATGTGCCATACCTGAGGGCTATTGTTGACTGTGGTATAACCTACATTGTTCATTCCTCTCGTGTTAGGTTACAATGTATTTCCATGTCAGCATTGGGCTTACGTTCATGATGGATACTCTTCCAATAAAGGGATGCTTAACATGTTTGAGCTGTTTAAGCTCCTCAGCGATAACATTATCCTTACTACATGTGTGTATGCTGACATTCAAAGGTAAGTGCTGTTTTTTTTTTTTTTTTAATAGTTCTCATGTTCACTTTTAAATAATGGTGCTTGGTGACCTGTTGGATATCTTACCTGTAACTGCACTGTTCATAGTACTACATCTTGCTTTTGTCTGCAAGTACATTACACTTCTACATTTACGCAGTTGTGTGACCTTTTCTGTGCTCACATTCCATGTCTTTTTGTTTTGTTTTTCCTTTTCCTGTTTATATTTTTAATGCACATGACTCCAGAATTGATATTTTCACAGATTTCTGATGGAGCACATGCTAGTTCCCCTCTCAGGGAGCATGTGAGATGTCACCTGTCAAGCAGTGTCTATTCAAAGTCTGCATACTTGCTGCAGGGTGATACAAGCTCTCATGTCATCAGTCAGGTGCAACTATGCAAGTTAATCATCTTGCCGACATTTAAGCACTTGAGAATTAGGCACCACAGAGTACGTTCCATGTTTCATAACTGGCCATTAGTCCTACTGAAAAAAGCATAATTCTTTTGAGTGATAAAGCTGCAGAACACTATTTATTAATCGTTTCATTTGTTAACTAGATAAATAAGCTGTTCCAAATCACTGATTTTAGTCACAACATGTGCTAAGACCAGAAAACAACAATATTGGGTAAAAGCAAAGACAGAGTGCCGTGAGCATAGCAATGGAATACAGAAAATTTTTATACAGATGAAATAATGTTACAATTGTTGCATTATTACATAAGGATGTTAAAATAATTATACGTAGAAAAAGATTACACTGAGATGAGTTATTTCCTTACATGTAATTGTTAAGTTCTTGAGTGCAGAAGAGGCATCCTAAGGTTACGCTTGTGACATCAACCGTAATTACTAATGCAGATAATTTTGTTGCCTCTGTTATGCCCTACTGATAAGAAGACAAACAGCACAACATATGGGTGGATGCACACAATACAGTGTTAGAGAAGCTCAGTCCATAGCCTGTCCCATAACAAAGGGCTAGCAAAATGCCTTGGATGCTAGCATTTAACAGAGGAGTAATTTGGAATTTTAGCTGAGGGTTAATCTTATGAACTAGTAATGACATCCCATTCTGTGGTCCTACGTTTCACATGTGAAATCAAAAATTTCAATTTTCATACTCAGATTTTGTGTCTTTGCCAATACATACCCCCAATAAATACCCCTTAACATGTATCATTTAAAGAAAGTGACATCTCTCAGATTGACATTTCTCACTCCAACTAACACTATCCCCCATACTGGTATTGTTAAAAAATAGACAAACTTAATATAAACCTCTTTGTTATCTGCTGAATTGTAAACTGGATATCCAACAGATCTAAGATTGTGAACATTCCTGGCACTCTCTCTGAACATAAAATTGTAACTAGTTGGATCTCCTGTTTGACATTTATATTGCAGTCATCTAGTCTAACATCCCTGAAATGTGGTTTACCAAGTTTGGTGATGACTGCAAGATGAACACTTTTATCCCCGATACTAAACAGCTCCAGAAAGGGCTGGAATTGCACATACCTGTTGTACTGAAAATGGTCTCAAGTTAAATACAAAAAAAAATAGCATAGCAGCATTTGGTTGTTCCCACATCATGTTTTAAATGGTACCCATTTTCAGGCAGACATGGTCATCAGAGACATGGATACTTATATGGACAATTCTCTCTCAATAAATCTTCCTGTTTCGACCACAGTCAGGAATCTAGCTGACCCAGTTAATTTCCAAGGAAATGTCTTCAAGATCCAAATAAGCCATTCTGCCACTGTAATCTTCCCTTATCAGATCGATCATTGAATAATTTAACATGTATAAATAGAAACATATTGCTTCACTAGAAAAGCCCCAAGAATAACTAACCAGAAAAAATCAAAGGCTTTAAATTGTTCTGCTATCCCAATAGAGTAACTCAACTCTCATACAAGAAGAGTACAGGTTACTCTGAGGTGACCTGTGTCTTGCTTTTTGAGCCACGAAAGTCCCAATCCTATTTAATCGTCCCTTTGTTTACAAAATCAGTATCTCTGCTACTTACCTAAACCTATTTGAATATGTAAACAAGGCTCATGGGAGAACTAAGTTCCTAACTCATATTACCAGACTATGAAATACGTTACTACTACAGCTTAAACAAAGTACTACTTTGGCAACCTTTAAGAATAGTCAATGACTGTATGGGTAGAATCGAATTTACACCAAAACTGTCATGGATATCCCCCCCTCAATTTTGGAGGTAAGCACTATTAAGTGTTTAAAAAGGTAGGGACAAACTTTTAAATGTGTCTGGATAAAGGGGTATATAGCTAAGCATCTTACAGTCCTCATAATCACTTGCTGAGTATTGTTACTATGTTACTATGTTCGTAAATGTTACCACCATGCACCTCTTAAATGTGGAGATCATTGTCAGGTGCTGCCCCCAAAAGCCATTAAAGGATCTTTCTAAAGGAGTATTCCTACCGTCTGATCTCTGAACATAGTTGTTTACAAGTCTCTATTGCAGACATGATCTTGTATAGTTCTTGATGTTCTGAAGCCATGTATTTTTTTTTTCAGAGATGCTCAAAAAATTATGCATAGTAGAGTACACTGACTATGCCTTGCAACAAACTTGCTAGGTTTGTTTTCCTTTGATCTCTACTTCAAAAATGTGTAGTTCGGAGTGAGTCACTTAACCAGATAGCATTTTCAGGTCACTTCTGTAAAAAGACATATGCCTTGTGGGCTTATCTCCTTAGTAAATGAAGACAAATTTCAGGAGTTTGGTTTATGCCTAGTAGCGAATGAGTGAGTGAGTGAGTGAGTCAGTCAGTAAGGGAATAAGAGGGTTACAGAAAGCAATGACACTACTTCCAGCAGAAGAAATTAACCCATCAAGTATGTCAACTAGAATTCATCAGTGAGATAATGAACATAGTGTTTTTGTCAACAGTTTGTAAATCCAGTAGATGATCTATTAATTGTAAATTGGCACTTGAGTTACTTTTATAGGTTCATAGGTAAGTACCAGACTATCTTCCATTTTAAGCCCTGCCAAGTTTCCTTTTTGTGCTGAAATAACCTATCCCATTTGGCTATAGATTGACCTTACCTACTCCATGGTCGATAATTACATATTGCCCCTAATGAGAATAACTGGGATCATACCATAGATAATTTGAGGGGACTCATGCATGAGATAAAGCATTTGGAAACTGCCTCTGTCCATTAGTAGTACAGGGGCCAGTCCTGGGGTAAATTTTCTGTTTCTCATCCATAGATCTAAGTTACGCTTTAATATGTACAGGGATGAGCTTTGTTTTATGTGTTATAGGGAATCTGTCCCACAGCAGCAGTATCTTCTGCAGTATATGCCTATCCCTGCAAACCATTCTGTTGTTCTTGCAGAAGAGGTTTAGATCAGTGGTCTCCAACCTTTTTTGCACCATGAACCGGTTTCATGTAAGACAATTTTCCAGGGACCAGCCGTCAATCACGCGCATAATAAGCAAGCAATAATATCTGACAGGGTATGTGTTAATGTATAATTAATGCCCACTCAAGGGTGTTATGAGTCCTGATGTTCTCTCTCACACAAACACACACACACACACACACACACACACACACACACACACACACACACACACACACACACACACCCAGAGTCTCTTCTCTTTTCATTCATGCATTCACTCACACATGCAAACAGAAACACGTATGCACGCGCACGTGCGCGCCCGCTCACGCACAAACACACACACACACACACACACACACACACACACACACACACACACACACACACACACACACAGAGTCTCTTCTCTTTTCATTCATGCATTCACTCACACATGCAAACAGAAACACACATACACACACACACACACACACACACACACACACACACACACACACACACACACACACACACACACACACACACACACACACACACATACTTTTTTTTTTTGGTTTAATTTATTTTTATTTTAAACTTGTTAAACAGCAAAAGTGCTGCTTAACAAGTGTAACATAATGGCTCAATTGATCTCACTGTTCACTATCTCTCATACATTCACATGCATCTCTCATTCACATGCACATACATTCTGCTTTCATGCACGCATTCACTCACACACGCAGACAGAAATATAAACACACTCATACAAATACATACACACATATACTTGTTTCTGAACAGTTGGGTGCCCAATATAAAATGTTTTTTATTCTTTCTGTGCAGCCCGGTACCAAATGATCCGTGGCCCGCTGGTTTAGATCCCTAGACTGAGTATTTCTGATGCCATTTGACTTGCTGATGTGCTGTAAATCCATCAGTAATGGGTCAGAGGATGTCTTGTGACACAGGTAACTTCTTAGCACTCTGTAGGATACTGAATATAGGCCTTTGAGTGGGTCCATATAGGGCATGATGTTTAGGCCTTGCATCCTTTTACTAGGGTATCTCTGTGGGCGTTGCAGTTGTTGCATGTGTCTAGACAGATATATGCCAAAAGGGGCATTATATTCAATGAATGGCCCAATAAGGGCTGAGTAAAGGGGAACAATGACATTCCTAGAGCTAGACACAATCCCTTTGTTTATAAGCTGTGCAATATTGAAGGACTGTCTTACAACAATAAACACATGTTGGTCAAAAGTTACATCGCTGTTCACTTAAGTTCTCAAATCCCAAACAACTGGGGCATATTGTCAATGTGGTAGTTACCTGAGGTAGATGACTTCCCAAAGGATACAATGAATGCATTTTTTAGCATTTAGTTTCAGTCCATGATTTTGGCATGAGTTATTTATTTGAGACAAACCTTCCTGCAGGATGGTTAAGTCATTTGGATATTCAATGACTGCTTTCAGCTTATAGTCATCTACAAACGTAGTCAGCCAGAACCCTTTGGTATTGGATTTTTCTTCATAAAAGTAGATGCCAAACAGGAGAGGTCCCAGCACTGAACCTTGGAGGACTCCACTGGTGACTGGTCTCTTTGTGGAGGTATCTGCCCCTCTTTTGATCATCTGCTTCCTATCTGTGAGCCAGCTGGTAATCCAGCAAGTGACATAGGGGTCTATTCTCAGTTTATTTATTTTCTACTATGTCTGAGAGGGGAATTGCATCAAAAGCTTTGGCCAGGTCAAGGTATGCAGTGTGTACTGTTTTGCTTTCATCCATTGCTTTGGTGACCTTTTCAAAAAATTCACAAAGTTGAGTAACCATGACGTGCCCCTCATGAATCCAAACTGAGATGGATTTGGTGTGTGGATTTTTCCTAGGTCCTGACTGATTCATTTCATGATAAGACTTTCCATGGCTTTGCATATGTGGCTGATCATACTTATGGGTCTGTAATTGCCTGGATTTGTGGAAGATGCTTCCTTATGCATGGGGAAATTACTCTAGCTGTTCTCCATTTTTTTTGGTACAAAACCTGTATGGAGGCTGAGATTGAACAATGTTGTTAGAGATCTGGCTAAACTGTGCTTCATACTATTTAAGATGAATCCAGGGATATTGTCAGTACCCATCAATGCAGTATTTTTAGCTTTTGATAGTACTTTTAGGACTTGGTCTTGTGTGATAGCTGAAAGAGAACCAATTTCTGGTATATCTTGAGGGACAGATGAAGGGGAGAGAGAGTGATAAAGTTAGAGCTAAGTTTATCAGACAGTAGGTCCATTAACTATATCTTCAGCCTTACTGTAGATAACATCATTCACAATCAGCTCAGCACATTGCTGCATTATGCTTTTGAGATTACTAACATTATAAAAATGCCTTGTGATTCTCTCTGGTTTGGATAGCTATTTTAGCATCAAATTTGACTTTGGTAGATTTTATTAAGCTCCCAAGTTGTTTGTTTATTTCAGTGACAAGGGCTCTGACATCAATTTTATTTATTTTATTTTATTTGTGTTTGTTTACTGGGAAAGTCTGACTAGGACTAGATGCCCATTTTCAGCAGAAGCATAGGGAGAAAAGCTCCAAAGATAATTGTTTACAATCATTAAAAAAATAATACATCATATATAGTTATAAAAAAAAATTTGCAAAAATGCAAAGAAACAACAAAGAATATAAACACTGTAGCCAAATCAACACAGATATATAGGGTTTGATGTAGGGTATATTATTAACAACAATTTGACATTAGAGAACGAATGCCTGGAAGGATGAGATAGTGTTAAGATAACTTAACCATAGCTGAAGGAAGTGATGGCAGAAGAAATGTGCTTCAAGCCTGCTACAACAGTAGTAGAGTATAAACTGGAGGAGCTACAAAATAACCTGGTGAGTGCCACTTCATGGAAAACACAGTAGCGTCACCATTCTTGAGGCACAGGTATCCCAATTGTTATCTGGCTCGCTTTCCATCAAAACTGCATGTTGTCACTTGTACACCTTGGTTCAGCTGATGAAAAGATGAGAACAAATAATATTAAGTAAGGTGCAAACAGATAGTTCTGGACTAGACTAACAGATCTTGTTGAAATGTATTCATGACAACAGCCATTGAGATGTAGTACAACTGTGCAGGAGGGCAGTATTTTAAACAGAAAATTGGGTTCATCCTCTGGGGGTGCTACACTTGCCCTTTCTTGAGTTTCTGAAGTCATTTTTGAGTGTAGCTTTAAAGATTTACACATTCGTTGTGTACTTGATGGAGCTTGGAAATTTTGTTCCAAAGTTTAGAGATACTTATTGAGAATGACTCACCATGTCAGTTATTAAATGTTGGGGGCTCAATTACATTTAGTACTGTGGATCCTAGATTTCGATGTTGTATATCCCACTGAATATGTTTGTACAAGGATGGAGCTTTGGGTGGGTGATGTACTAGTTTATGAGTCATAACTAGTTGAGAGACAGTGATATGATGTGGGAGTTTCAGCTAGTTAAGAGTAGCTAAGGATTTGCAGTAACTGGTTTGGTTAGTAAGGTCCAACAAGAATTTGGTTTCTTTGTTATAACATTGCTCAAGATTGTTACTTTGAGTAGACTAAGTTTGTGGAGGCAAACAGGAGGTTAGAGAGTAGAAGGGAAGTAACTGCTGTGGTCTTAGCAGAAAGATCTGTCTCTATATAGAAATCCTAGTTTCCTGTGAGTTGTTTTTTTGTTTTGTTTTGTTTTGTTTTGAAAGTGGTGGTCAAACTGTTGTTTGATGTCAATGTTGCTGATGTCTAATACTTTAGAATTTGTGAATTTTCAGTTCTTGTGTTATTGGATGAGACGATGAAGTCGTTTTTATCTTCTTCGGAAGAACTATCTATAATTTTGTTTTATTTGGGTACAAAGCAACTAGGATTTCTGTAGAATGAGAAGAAGGCAGCATAGGTAGTGGATTGTAAGGAGCTGAATGATGGAGTAGAGCAGACAAAGGTGAGTCATCAGCATATTATATAACCAGTCTTGGGAGGTTGGCATAATGGTTAATGTGTTTACCTTACAGACACAAAGTGCATGTTTTGATTCTCACATGGGGTAGTTGACTAGGCTTAAAATGACCCACAAGGGCAGTTAGCCTAGTAGTAATCTATAAACTTATGAAGAGTGGAGACCTTTGATACTTTATGTATGTCATTTATGAAGTCATTGAAACAAATGGGTTCTAATATGGTTCCTTGGGAGACACCCATTGGAACTGGGAGGAAACTGGAGTGGGACTCTTGTAATGGACTGGGAGTAGTTGTTTGCAGTATCTGGCAAAAAAGTTAGCAGCAGGTGCAAAGCCTAGGAGATGGAGTCTGTGGAGGAGAATGTTGTGGAACCTTTCAATGACTTTAGAAACAAGAGGAAGGATTGCAACAAGATGGGAGTCAGACACATGTGAGGTGAAATGATGTATGAGACTTTCCATAGAAAAGAAGTGTAGTTTTCTTGTATAAATCTATAGAAATAGATATTGGGTAGGATATACCTTTGACATCTGTTGTAAGATATTCTGCAGGCAATTATTAGGTATAATGTTGTGGGTTTTAGTTTTTGCAGGAATTTCATGATTGCTTTAATTGGAACATTTTTCAGGAAGAGTTGATTATTGCCTATGGAATTAGAGGTTGACAGGGGGAACGGATCATACTTTTGAGGGTGGTATATTGTAGAGATGAAGTGGTTATTAAATTCATCAGCAAGATTTAGAAGAAAAGGGGTTTGGAGCTGGTTTTCCATCTGGCTTCAGAAGATTGTTTATGTTTTACAGAACTCTTTGGGGTTACTTAGGAGTGTGTTTTGGTTAATACAGAAGTAGTTTCTTTTATCTTTGAGTACTTGTGACTTAGTGAGTTTTCCTCAGTGAAGGTAGTTTTCTAAGCTTTTTTTTGTTTTTCAGCCAGTAATCTAAGCTTTGCCTCTAGTTTTTATGAGTTGATGGGTTAGCCAGGTAGTGATATGAACTTTAACTCTTTTGAGGTGTTTGAGAGGGTTACATTCACACTCTTTAATGGTTTCATTGAAGACTACTTTGTCAGAATTAGAAAGGTTCCTTACTGTGTTTTTTACATATACATATATATATATATATATATATATATATATATATATATATATATATATATATATATATGGGTTCACTATTTAATTTCGAAATACTGAAATCACGAATTTCAGTATTTCGAAATTATAATAGCGAAGTCTTGAAATCCCAGAACACCAGAAGTGCAAAATTCAAAATCACGAAGTATGGAGATTTTGAATTAGCGCTTCTGGTGTTGTGGTGTGTGAATGATATGAGTTTGAGTATGTATGTATGTATGTATGTATGTGTATGTGTGTTGGTTTGGGGCTTTAGTGTATGTCAGTGTGTGTGTTTTGACTGTGATGTATATGTGCGAGGGTGTGTACAATGTGTGAGTGAGTTACCTGTGTGTGTCTGATTGTGCAATCTCGGAGTTAGTATATACAAGTGGGGGGTGCAGGTGGGCTTGCCCCCCTGCTTATCTGTAGTGTAGGATATTATGTTTCAGTTGGGGGGGAAGTTGTGTGTATGTGTTTGTGTGTGCTGTATCTGTAGTGTACCATCGGGATTTTGAATTTCACGGTTTTAGGGTTTTGTTGTTTTGTGTGTTTGGTTATGCAATTTCGAAATACTGAAATTTGGGATTTCAGTATTTTGAAATTACGTAGTGAATCCGTATGTGTGTGTGTGTGTGTGTGTGTGTGTGTGTATATATATATATATATATATATATATATATATATATATATATATATATATATATATATATATATATATATATATATATTCCCTAGTGATGTACATAGGATGGTGATTACTAAATTTGTTTGGGAGTATGCCAGCTAGTTTAATCTTTTCTAGGTTGGTAGAGAGTATATAGACTGGGACAAGTGATCTGCTGGATCATTTGTCAATCCATACAGCTTGCTTCATCAGTTGTATCAGGCAAAATACATTGTTACAAGAGGAGAAAGAGATGGATTCCCGAGTGTAATGGTTTCCTGACTGGTATTTATAGTCATCCAGTTTAACATATTTTCGATAGTACTGACATCATTTTTGATACAGGAATATAAGTAGCTGTGATGCATATGGATTTTTGATGGTTTACCTGAGTGTAGTTATTACTACTACTTCATTGTTAAGTTTTGGAATGATTGGATGGTAGTTCCAACAAGCTTTGGAAAATACTAGCACACCACAGCCCCCAGGGTGTTTTCCATCTTGCTACCATTTCAAATAAATATCCATGATGGCCGCCAAGATTCAGGTAGCTGGGGACTTTGTCTCACAGCTGCAGACAATGAATATTATCCTACTAGATTTAGAGATAACGTCCTATCCCTGGCCTTTCAGTTTAACTTCTAATTCTCCACCTTCTCTTTTGTCAGTGCAGTCTTTTCTAATGATAGTATGACCAAGGGAAGTATTTCTTTATGTTTTATGTCAGACTTTAACCAAGTTTCAGTGACTGTTATAATGCAAGGGGTCTACAGGTGTATCAGGATAAGAAATTCCACAAAGAATAACAAATGCAAAAATAACTACATCCTGACATATACTTTGGATTATCACTGTATCAAAATGTTATTAAAGAAAACTGGGACATTGTCACAGTTAACCTTTATCTGATTAACATCTTAGGTGAAACCCCATCTTTTGTTTACAGGAAGGCCAGGAACATTAGAAGTTTTGTTGAATTTAATCCTAGACTATAAGAGAGAAACATTAAAAGATGTGAAGCTAATTGTACATTTTGTATATTTATACAGAAAGGTGATTGTTTGTATTGCTCTTATTTAAATAAAATCATTAAGATCAGTGCAGGGGGTGACTGTAACACTGCAAAAGTAATTTATAGGGCACAGTGCAATGAATCTGATGCATTTTATGTGGGCAAGACTGTAAATAAACTTAAGCATAGGATTTCATATCATCTGGCAGAAATCTGTTCTGGATGTAAAAATAATGCACTAGCCAAACACCTTGCTCTTCATAAAAGACACACAGATTTTAAGATCCAGATACTGGATCGGATAGACATGGATGATCTTGAAGGAGACATCCTGAATATTCTGGAAAAATCTGAACTCATGTGGCAGTTAAAGCTGAACTTTTTCAGGAGGATTGGACTAAACTATTACTGTTCACTTAAAAGTATACTGGAACTTAGAAAATTGCCACATTGTTTACTTGACTAATTTTATTTTATTTTATTTTTCCAGTTGGTTTTAAATACAGTGATAAATCATTTTTAATAGAAGTGTATGTTTTGTTTCTATTATCACAATTTTTTTTCTTTTCTTTTTTCTTCTTCTTTTTTCCACTTTATTTGAAATAATGTTTAATAACAATGCTAACTAATTATACAATAATATTTTTTATACATAGTTTTTTAGGGTTCTTGTACACAGACCTGAAGAACTGAAGAAGTCTAGAAGGACAAAAGTGATCTTTGTTAACAATAGGTTATAGAAATAGAATATGGTTTGCACAATGGATATTTTGCATGCAAAATGTGTATGTATATATTTATATATCATTTTAGATTGCCAAATGGTCTAAAGTTTATATATTTCCAACCATGAAGTATATTGTCTTGGATAAAAGCACAGACTTAATAACCTGGTTAATAAGAGGTACCACATCATTATTAATTTTATTTAAAGTACATAAGGGTTATATTATTATGACAGCTACTAAGTAAGTCATGACCAGCTCGAATGTCACACTGATAGGGGAAGGGATGTGAATTTGTTAACATGTATACCAATACACTGCGTTTTACAGCACAATAAACCACTCCCATACCTGATTTATATATATATATATATATATATATATATATATATATATATATATAGTTAGAAAGTTTGTGATGAAACTATTATTGTTATTTTTGTTTTATTTGGATTGCTTGTCTGTGTGCTTAATAAAGGATTTTTTGACTGGAAAAAGACTGTCTACCCTGCTTGGATTGCTTTTGAATATTTAGTAATTCTATATAATATTTCAAATTATATTTTTTATTATTTTTTAACTTAGGACAAGTTTAAGTTTGTTATTTCTACTACATGATTTGATCTTATTAATATACAGTGATTATGTATATATATATATATGAAAATCTTCTACACATAGCGGTTTCTTACACTGTTTTAGCATAGATACTGCAAGCATTTAAAGTTTATAACCTAAGTCTATATGAGTAAGCTGTAGTGGGTTGTTGAAAGGGTTGCCTGTAATCAACTTTGTTAGCAGGTTAAAGAGTTTTGCAGTCGTGGGCAGGAGGGGTTGGAGAGAGAGAGAGAGAGAGGAAAAGTAAAATAAACATTATTTGATGGAGAGTTTGGGCCAGGATTTGGGTGCATGTTACTGTTTATTACAAGCTTTTTCTACGAGAAGGAGCAATTTTCAGTGTTATACTAAAACAGCAAAACAGGAAATTCAGCAGAAGATTTACAAATCAGTTTATTCCATAGACTTCACTTTATTCCACCATTAACTATTGTCAAAGAATACCAGCCCTCAATTTTATCTATGACTAGTATTTTAAAAATGATGGGTGGTATGCTTTGACAATAGTTTTGCATTATCTTCAGTTTTCTAGAATTCAAAACATGATCTATACACATTTGCATTAATCAGTTAACAGTTTTCAGGTAGGCTTCACTGCCTATGATGTCATAATAATGAATTATTCATGAGGTTGTTTTTTGATTGGTGGTCATGGTATATAAATAGTAGTTTGGAAATTTATGTTATTAGTCTGATGAAGATGGTTGTTTTTTTTGGGATGAAAGTGTGTAGTCTGTGGAATAAAGTGAAGTCTGTGGAATAAAGTGATTTGTGAATCTCCTGCTGAATTTTCTGTTTTGTCGTTTTAGTGTTACTCCTTGTGCATCATGTTTTTGTTTGTTTTCAGTGTTATGGTTAACATTTTTTTCTTCTTCATTTTGAACAATGGCTGACAGTTGGTAGGAAGTTTTTTTTTTCTTTGAAGTAAGAGATTTATATTATAAAGAAATAGGGGTGCAGAATTAATATGGGAGTGATTGTAAAGTGATCTTTTTAAGGATGAGTGTGAGAGAAAATCGACTGATAGTTTGGACTGTTAGGAGAGTTAAAGTAGAAGCTAGTGGTAGTAAGTAGGGTACACAATACTGTATATTTAACTGTTAGAAAGCTTTAAGACAGAAATGTTGTACAGTTTTTAATAGGAAATTGGGAGTGGTTGGTTGAGCACTTTTTAGAATTGGTAGGAAATGGAGGTGGTTTATGATTAGCTAGGAGTAGGTCATGTGTTAGAGCTGCATAGGTATAAGTAAAGTATACATTTAATGTTATAGCTGGAATGGGAATGAGGATAAGATAAAGAGCACAACAAAGCTTGCATATAGCAGCCGAGCAGAGCAGGGCTACAGCCTACATCAACCAGCAAAGAAAAACAGTCAGTGATGGAGCAAGACATGTGCTATAAAGCAGCAATGGAGAGGAGGTCTCCAAGCAGTAAGTGAGGCAAGATAGATTCAAGAATGTGAAATAAGAAAAAAAGGTGAAGGAGGGCAGGTTAGGTGGACAAGTTAAGTGTTACTGGAAAGTTAGGATAAAGTGTTATGAGTGAAAAAGGACTGCAGTGAATGGAAGAAGCTTAGTTCAAGGCTAACTAACAAAAGCAGTAACCCTATTTGGGCTAAATGGTAGCAAACAAGGATTTTGTAAATACTGTTACAATAAACCAGAAGGTCCATTGAGATGAGGTGAAATTGCCTGGGTTTTAACCCAGCGTCTTAAACTTATTATTTATATATTGTTTTTAAACAAGAAACATCTTCATTAAATTATCACATAAGACACAGGCAATCATACATTTATATAAATGAAAACAAACCATGCTGACAATTTTAGTTGCAAACATTATACATCACTTATACTCTATCCAGTCATTGTCAGTCAAACATTACATAACTCATTGAAATCCTGCCTTCTTTTAAACCTTGTTCCTGCATGTATTGTTCCCATAATTCCCATTATTTTCTATGTAATTTTCTCCTATTCTTTTCGAAAGTTCACAATTCCAATTGTTTTATTTCTGTTACTATATTCACTATTTCTATTAAAGGTGGTTTAGACTTTGATCTCCATTTTCCAGTAATTGCTTTTTTACCAGCCACCATAATTAGACTTAGCAAGGCCCTATTATGTCTAGGCAATTCTGACTCTATATCATAGCTCAAAAAATCATTTCCTTAGTTACACCAATTTCCTCACCAAGTATCTCTGACAGAGCAGCATGCATGGAATCTTTAAAGTGTGCCAACTCATTACACTTCCAGAAAGTATGTTCCCAAATACCTCTTTTTTCCCCATCACACCTCCAACATTTGCTATCTACCCGAGGAAAAATATTTGGCATGTAATTGGGGTGTAAAAGTACACCTGTATAAACACATCCAAACAAGATCCCAAATCTTCTAGACTTTGATGCATATTTGGGAGACATACATATATCCCCCATTGTTTCTTTGTGAATTGCTTATCACATCTCACTTCCCAATCCTTTATAACTTTCTCTGATTGATTCTTATAGTTATCATACAATATTTTGTATGCTTTACTAATTATTCCATTTTTAACAGCAGCTTCTGTTCTAGATTCTACTAAATACTCTGCCAGTTTATGTCTTTCATTTAGGACCCCCTATTTTTTTCTCTTTGCCTATACTCATATCAGTCCTTAATAGGAAAGGAAGTCTCTAGCCTGCAACTCAAATAAATTATTGGCCCCTTCCCATTCTATTACCTTTTCCTCCGTAATGATTTGCTCCTAATACCTTGGTTCTTTTGCTAGTTTTCTCCAAAAATTTCCAGCCCCCTGTTACTTATTGTCTATATGCCTAATTGCAGTCATCCCTATTGGCAGAAACTCCTTTCTCCATTCCTGTGTTGGGTTAGTTCTTAGATTCTGATGAAGTCTCAGTTTGTGAGACAAAAGCATTTAATCTGACTATTGATTTGTTTTACAAGTGTTCTCAATAAAAGAGAAGTCCGTTTTTATGACTATTTTCTTTCTTATTTAATTCGTTCTTATCATACTGCCTGCTACTTTATTAATATAATATTCTGTATAGTTATTGTCATTCTCCTTAAGGATCTATATCCAAAGCCCCATTCTCACCTTGTTTCTTGAGCTTCCCCCCTGTTTCATCATCATCCATTTCCACTTTGAATTATAGGTTTCTGTTTGTAAGACAGCACTTTCATTTTTTTTCCAGAGCTGAGGGCTAGTGCTAAAGACATTGGCCACAAAGGTGTGAGGACAACTTGATTGCCCTGCAATCTTGAGGGGATCGCCTTTTTCAATAAAAAAGAAACATTTAGGGTTAAATTACACTGCAGCTGCCGTAAAAGAAGCAATTCACTGCAACTCCTTGTTATGAAATTGTAAGAGATAATATAATGTGTCAGCATTACTAACACAATGTTGTAACATTACTTCCTAATAGAGCAAAGTAAGGTTAGTCAAAATTGCATAATATGTATCAACGCTGCAAACAAGGTGTTGTATCATTAATTCCTAGTAATACATATAGAGCTAGTCAGATTGGAAGTTAGGCAGAGTATACTATTTCTCAATTCGAGGATCAGTTTTGTTTTCAAAAAAACACGCAAAAACTGAAACCTCAAAAGTGAGAAATTGAGAGAAATTAAATAAGTTTTGTGTCTTAAACATGCATTGAATGTTTAAAGATACGGGTCTAAATGGGACAAAAATAAGCATTCAAACTTGAAGTGTATTTACTAAAATCAGAGCTGTTCTAGTATGGGGGAAGTAAGTGCTGCATTACGTTAAGTTCAGGGAAAGAGACCTGACTTGGACATCACTACTGGTGCCAAAATGTATCTTAGTGTAAGAACTAGAAAAGGTTTGTGAGCCTTTTGGTAAGATTGCAAAACTGGGAAAAAAGGGACTCTCTTAAAGTAAACAATATTTTGGAGGTACACCTCACAGCAAGGGGGTAATCAAATTATTTGTAATATCAGCATGCAAGAGATGTTCCAGGTATAGCAGGACAATACAGCTTGCCTACAGTGTTTGTACAGATGAGGTATATAGTAACATATTGTAGTTACAAGGGATTTGTTCCGGGCAGAAGTTACTAATATTGTGGATTCCAGCATCAGTCCCTGAGTGGCTGGGAACTTTAGAAATGCCCACACAGTAGGTAAGGGTGGTCAGGCTAGTAACACCAGTGCTATTAATGGTGGTCCACCTTTTACCTGATGGTGTATTTCATACAATGTGTAAGAACACTGAATGCCTCGGATAGACTATACTTCATTGGATATAGGTACATTTAAGCAAAGTACAGATTCAGGTCAATTAGCAGTTGGAAATTAGACCCATCATTACAACAAAATAGAGCAACAATTAATCAGCAGCAATAATACAGACAATAAATTTGGTATAGCACAATAAATTAAAAATGAAACAACAATTGCTCAAAAAACCCTATAGATACAACTTAATGGTAATGTAAGGAAACTAGAAGGTCAGACTGAATTAACTGCCTATTAAGATTTAATGAACTTATCAACTAATGAAGAGAAGGGATTTTTTTAAACCAATGATGCTCTCCCAGACAATGTGCACATTGCTATAAGCATATGTTTATATGTATTTATGGTGTATCTCAACTGGAAGCTAGTATCTGTCTCTAGTGTAATAATGATATAGCAGTGTCTATATGTAGGTCAGTAAGTAATGTCTGTTCATGGCTCATATAGATTACATTCATTTTAAGTTAAAAACAATGGACATTGCTCAGTGTACCAAAATCTACATCAACAACTGGAATAACTGCATCCTGTACATACAACAAGCAGTGAAGAGTCTGGACCATAGCAAATGGTTAGGATGTCTTCCTGTGCTGCAACAGTAATGATATTTCAAGTGCCAGGCTGTTCAGGGTATCCTCTGATATTAAATATGCAGCTTATTCCTCAAAGCTTTAACTCTTTACTTGCATTTACTTTAACACGGTAGTTGTAGGCTGTTAGTCAACCATACATTCCTTGTAGGAGAATGACCTATCTCCTGAACATATGGCTGGGATAGAAAGTACTCAGAAGTCTAGAAATCATACTAGAACTAGACACTTATGGAATCCACAAGAAAATGATAGTGCCACTTAGAAAAAGATTTAGACCACCATGTTAGACATCATAAGCCAGTCAATACTGTAAGGCAGACTATAACTGAGTACCTTCAATAGACTCAAACCCTCCATCACCTGGTTTCCTTATAGGTCACTGCACTTACACCTTGTACCACAGGGATAGGGTCTTCAATACATGTCAAGGTTCACCAGTTAGTTGCTATAGTAAACTGGAATGCACATTGTATTCTGCTTCTAAATATGTTAAATGATTACTGTATAAAGAGCATTATAAACTGCATTTAAACCATAATATCTGGTCATCTTTCCATAGTGTATAGTCACTTCCAAAGGGTGACTTTTGACAATGGTATCTGCAGAGTCACTAGGATTACTGTTGCTTGAGATGACATGTTGTTGGAATGAGTAGCTGCAGTGGGTTGAATCCAAAACTCTTAGTCTGTAAGCCCTAGTCATTTTATATCCAAACATTCACATATTTCTCATTCATATTATTTTAGCACAGAGTGTATCTACTTGCTTATCTACTATGATCCTTAGTGCTTATACTATTCATGCCAGACCCTTGTTATGCATACAGTGCCCACTAATGACAGATATTTTGGGATCTTGTCCTTCTGCCTGTAGTTGTAAAATTGACATAATGAGGTCCTTTTGATACAAACCATGCACAATTTAATCACCATCTTCAAGTCCATTTCAACGCTGCACATATTGTTGCACTCTCATGTTGTCTTCAAAATATGACCCTTATGGTTGAGTCATAGAAGTAAACTATCCAGAGTAGCACTAAATATCCTTTGCTCATACATCTCATCATCAGATTAATACTCAGTAATTGCATTATCTTAGATCCTTGGCACAATTAAATTGCTCAGTGTTCTCTTCCAGATCATTTGCACTTTGCATTCAGCAGTGTCATTTCAAAAATATTATATTCTGCACTGGGTTTTCTAAACATGTTTTTTTGTATAACACTTCCATTAAATTTGGATTGTGATGCAGTAAAGTTTATTTATTTTTCTTGTTTCTGGGTATCCCTTTTTGCATCTCCTAGAGTATCCAGTCTGTTAAATATTACAGAACTTGAATTAAAAAAAAACACAATACAGAAAGTTCTTAAGTCTCTTTTCAGTGCCATTTACAAACATGTTAAAACGGACCTGTTCCAGCTCCAGTAACTGAATCCTTTTTAATAGAAAACTCCCATTTACTTCCACAGTGTGACAAGTATACCTGGCCAGAATATTTTCTATTGGTTTCTGTTGAAGCACCATTAAGTCAAACTAATCTACATAGGACAGCGTTAATAGCCCAGCTAAACTCAAGAATATGTCTACGACTCTAATATCAACTAAAATTTTAACTACTGTGTTAAGAAATCCATTAAGATTGGCTTGATAATGTAAAATGTCTGCACTGTGATGCTGGTTGACCCACTGTAACCAAAATACTTCACATTTATTTTACGTCTAACAGTGATTCGACCAGTGTTTCTGTAATTCATACCTAGTTAATTAGCTTGTAGTCTGCAGACTTCTCACTATAAAATGACTGCATCTTCCCTTCTGCAAGCTTTTCTAATGAGTATTTTTCTTTTCAGCAATAAAATAAGTTGTTAGAATAGAACCCATATATTTTGTCAGTGAGCATTAATTGCATTCTCCAAGAGCTGTTTTTGCTGTTTTTTTGTTTTGTAAATTAAACAGCTTGCACACTGGTAACGCATAAGATTTCTTGAACTTTTATGGCATATTTAGACAAGTGGTAAGATTTTCTAACCTTGTCTGTATACAACATACCACCTCAGTTTATCCTAACTGTGCCTCATCTACAACACAGGCATGACCTACAAACTGAAGAACTGTGCAACTAATTTAACAGATTACTTGTTGGTAGACATGACTAAGCTGACTTACCCAGCTTTACCACACAATAAGGCAGTTTTCATCATGCTGCCAGAGGACGTAAGTATATGAACTATGTAGGGTCAGCAGCCATCCGTAGCACATTATTGTGTATCCCTATGAGAGGCATTGTTCACTTACCTGGTTATGTTGTCACATTTTCTGAAGGTCTAGAGGTATCATCTCATTCCCACCTGCTCCTAATTCCATGTTCATGATGTCATTCAAACTCCAGCATTGAAGTGGTCTCTGGTGTCTCTTCTAGATTGTTCTATTAGGATTAAAACTTTCAACAGTGTTGCTTGGGAAGTCACATGACAGCAAGCTGAAAAGCAGTACAGCAGTACCTCAGATTTATTAAGCACCCCATTTTTTCAATATTTATTTATTTATTTATTTTTATAAATTATATATATCACAAGGTTTAATTAGAATTGTGTAAATATCCTGTGACGGACTGTCCAGGACTGATTCTCTGCCTTTTTACTGTTGGCTGTAAACAAAAGAAGTATCAGAAAAGAATGACCAGACTTTCTGTTTTAAATGGGAAAAGTTTAAAGCAATTTCTTTTTTTTACAGCATAGCCTGAATGAGTATGACAGAAGCTGTCACTCTGCTACTGAGTCTGTTCCATTCCAAATTCCAATTGTGAAGTGAGAGAAATTGGATGACTCTTTTATTCAGAGAACATTGATGGAGAAACAAAAATGAAAAACTATATATGAGCTTCAATAAATAAATAAATAAATAAATAAAAGAGGTCTCATAAAGAGATGATAGCTAATTAATCAAGGAGTTTAAGAAACTTCAACCGTCAATGGATTTCATTCCGATCAGGACATCTAATTTGAGAAATGCTGGAGTTGTGGAGGGCAATAAGTGAATGAATGCACATCATTAAGGAATTATTCATCTGGATGAAAAGAACAGAAGATCAGGAAGCAATGTAGCACAAGAATATTTTATAGAAATGCTACTGAAAAATGGAAGAAAGGATTTTTTCAGGGTATATTGTGGACGCTGTTAGGTTTGTAACTCTTCAGAGAAACCTGCAATTGAGAATGAGCAAACTGCTTCATTCAAATGATCCATTCCAATTGGTCAGCCCACAGATATGATAATTAAAGTTCTCACCTTTAAGATTCAGGCTTTGTAAATGACAAGACCCAAAGCTTGCCTCTCACTGAATGTTAAGATGCTACATATATTTCAGGGGATGTACTTCGGAACATCAAAGTATAGAAATCTCAAATGGCTAAATATCAACCCTGAGAGAATGAAAGCCAAAACAAAGAAAAAAAACAAAACACTTAAATTTTTTGCAGGGAGGCAAGTCTCCCTGCACTCTCCATTTGGGGGGGCTGCACCCCCCCCCCACACATACACTCCTTGCTAATTATATATACCAACTCTAAGATCCTTTTGCAGTGGAGAAAGGGCAAATTCCCTGATCACCACTGTTTCACATTCTCATATGGACTCATCACCAGCAATAGTGATCAAATGAGTTTCAATCGCTTCTGTCAGTGTAAAAAACATTCAACATTATGAACGCTCGATTATATGGAGTGCTTTTATTTCAGGAGATAACTGGCCAGGGAATGCAGCACTCCTAGAAAGTCATCAAAAGTCTTTTTATAGTAAGAATAAAGTTCAGAGAGATTACAGTACCCTGGGACATTAGCAGTAGAACCTAACCTAGGCAGTAAGTTATTTAGTGCACTGGAAGGTCTCTTCATTGTAAGTCTGCATCCATTACTGGTTAATAAACATACTTGATGCCTTTATATGGGGGTACAGAGCCCAACATCACTGGCTGAATAATTACTGAGTTCCTGAAGTCTCTTTCTTTTCCCAGAGTTTTATTATTTTGGATGTGCCAAAGAAGTTTCTGGAACCAGTGGTGTTAAACTAGATATTGCTAGTTTGAAAGGGTGGTTGAAAAAATGATAAATAATGCATTCTTGATGGAATGTACTAGAGGAAAATAAGGGACTCCTGTCATGTCTCGTAGGCAGCAATAGATTTCATCACTGTCACCATTAAATGATCGTCTCTATATTGCAGCTGAAAAGCAGGTAAGGACCATTGCATCTCAGGACAGTAAGAATGTTTCATTTGAAAATGACATGCAGTTCATGAGATCTAAGCTAGATGACCTAAACAATAGATCTAGGACGGGAGTGTTTGTTTTGATCATATTTCAGACAACATTGCAGAATCAGATCTTTTATTTTTCACACCAAATTGCTGCCCCTTACCAACAAGCTGTACATAAATCCAGGCCAGATATGGTATACCATGAAAGCCCTGACAGGGTGTGTCACAAGAGCTGACAGGAGCAGTCATCAAGGTGTTGGGCAGATGAGGCTAGCATGGGATCTACATAACAAGTTTCTATGCAACAATGAATAAGAAGCAGAAGACAAGTAAAAGATTCGCCACAGCTCATCCAGGAATCTGTTCCAGGAAAAAAGCACTTAGCCATTACATCACGCTGAATGTGCAAGAAGAATCAAGGCGGGAAGGTCAGACACAAGGCGATGAGTCTCACTTACTCCCAGCAAATGTGTCAGGACTAGTATTTGGTAATAGTTTCCTCTGGTGTTTGCTTGACAATATGCTTCATTGCCTCTCACTGGAAATAGTCTGAACTTGTCTAAGTAATCAGTGTATATGCTAACAGGATAGCATCTATTAGTTTATATTCTAACTCAGAATACCAGTCCACCAGACAAGCCAATTTTATAAATTATGGTTGCTATGCATCAGGCTCAAACCTTTGAGCTGTACAGTGTCTAGATTTTTTTTTTGTCTCATATTTTTGATCTGTTTCTCATGAAAAATGTTTTTTTTTTGAGAAATCACTGGGATGATGTAAGGATTAAAGTAATTAAATAATGACATGCATTTGAGTTTCAGACTTCATATCCTTTAGAAAAAATCCATGCTAACACAAATCCTGTAACTCTAGCAACTTTCTATGTTTATTAGAGCAAGATTTAAAATGTGCCCCTATTTTTAGGCCTTTGTCCCACAATTATGTTAGGCTTTGTCTATATTTCTTAAGCTGAGAGATATGAGCTGGCTTGTGTGAGGGTGGGACATATAGTAAACTGTTAAATGTTTAGCTATAATTGTTTACATAGTTATAACAATAGTACTAATATTGCTGGCAAGGAGTTCTGACTTATTTGAACATTCTAACTGAAATTTGTTGACACCTTATTAGTTTGCGGTGGATTTATTTAAAATTGGTAAAAAAGTTTTTTTTTTCCACAAGGTAGTGATCTGCATATGTAATGCTGACTTACACAGTTAAGGGTTAATGTTTAAAATAAGTCTAATCATTTCAGGCTCTAAGGGGAAATGTATAAAAAGAATAAACTGTTCAATTTTTGAAAATGTTTAGCTGGCTGAAATCAGGTGGGCTCACTGATGTACTGAAATGTTTACTGATAGGTCATTTTAGTGCTTATATGTATATAACCAAAGTACTTACTGATTTAGGCAGAGTCTCAGGATTTAAGGTTTAACATGTTAATGTAAGTGATTACACTTTGACTAACTACTATGATCCGATGCAGTTCTATTTGTTATCAATGCTCCATGGAGTAGGAGTGTTAATTTTAATGTTTCTCCATTTCTCAAGGTAATGGGTTTAATGCTAATGCTTTTATGGAGGCTTGACAGTATGAATGTTTCACACAAAATAAGGGTAGCTTAGTTAACCAATAGGCAAAGAGTGAGGAATGGAGGATGAGCTTTGATTATTTCATTAGGAAAAAGGGAGAAAAGAGGCAGGCAGATTTAGCATGGGCTGTGTGCACATCACGTGCACATCTACTCTCAGGGTGAAGTGTAAACCACTGGTGCAAGGGTCCATGAGGGATCTAGCTCAGACTGCAGAGGAGCAGAGGGGACAGAAACATACGGCAAAGAGTAGAGGGGTAAAGGAACAAGGCAGCAGGGATGAGAGAGGGGGATTAGGGGAGGCAGTAGTAATGAGTCGAAATTGGAATATCATCATACCTCCCAGCAGTACAAATTTTCACTGAACTTCCAGATTTTTGCCTCATATTTTTTGTCAGTTATGCATAAAATGTGTGATCTGCTGGAAAGTCATTGAGGATTGAAGTGACTAAATAATGACAGAGAATTAAATTTCAGACTTCGTAACATTCAGAAAATGCATGCTAATATAAAACCTGTTAGTCTAGCATTTTTCTAAGTTTATAAGTTTATAACAGTAATATTTAAAATCTGTTCTTGATTTTGGGCTTTTCCATATCCAATTGTATTGACTTTGTCAAGAATTCTTACACTAAAAAATTGAGAGGTGTGAATGCCATACAGAACAAACAGGTAGGGATGGATCTAAGGTTTATTTCTTTGAATGTTGGAAGAGTGTCCCCAGTCAATTTAGAGAGAGAATGAGGTGATATTGTATTCCTACAAGACATTAAGCTTATCAGGCAAGATATGATGAAGATGGGTGGAAAGCTCTAAGTCATTGTAGGCCGCAGATCAGTCAAATGACACAGAAAGAGGGGGTAGGTATACTGATTTGGAGGAGCATATCACCTAAAGTGAAATCTGTACTTAAATTCAGCAACAAAAGATGGTCAATTGCAAGACTAAAGGTGAGGCATGAATCCTGGAAACTGCATTTAATTTCTGGGCCCAGATTAGATGATAGCACATTTTGTGTTAATTTTTATGACAATAGGAGGAGATTCAACTCCAAAGCGGCAATGAAGTGATTGGAGGAGACTATAATGTTACTTCTAATGATATACTTGATATACTATTTGGTAGGTCATCACCTAATATGAGACCAAGTGTAGTTCTGTGGAGTTAGGAGAAATAAGGGACTTTGAATGGCATTCACCTTTTCCAGAAACAAAACTTATTAGGGAGGTAGGATGGATAGATTAGTATTACTTTGGCTGTTAGATGTCAGAATAAGAGAACACCTGAAAAATGGTAGAATGGAAATAGCGGTTGTGGCAAAGGGTGGAGCATAATGAGATAAGGGTTCTTCCAAGAAAATCCCAGGGGGTAATGTGCCAACTGGCCAGTGGTGGGATGCTATCAAGTTTGGTTTGAAAAGGAAAGACAGCATATGAAAGAGAGAGGAATGAGAAATAATTAAAGACTTTGAGAACCAATTAAGCAGACTGCACACTTTTGACATGGAATTGTAATGGCAAGTTGAAAGTGACAAAGTGTGATGTGTCCTACAAGGGTTAAGGCCAAACTTCAAAGCATGAGATTCTCCAAGTCAGCAAACGGTTTACTAATAGCAAGTATAGAGGAGAAGGCTGATAAAATAATTGCATGGAAAGTAAGAGAAATAAAACATGAGAGTCTACTAATAACATTGAATGTTAATTGAGTTACTGTCGTTTTTGAAGTGAACAAGATCAAGAGGCAAGACTGCTTTGATATAGAAGGTCTACAGGAGAAATTCAAGTGGATGGGGCCAGTCCTAAATTATGAAGACAGGGAGGAGCTGGATGAGAACATTTTGACTGAGGAATTGATTTCAGCTATAAATTGGATCAGAAAAAAAAGGCACTTGGGGAAGACAGGATCTCAGATTACATAATCACCGGAGAAGGATATTGATAAAATAGAACATTCTGGATATTTACACTTCTCTTTTACTAGATTGAGGGTGGTCTTTCTATCTGTATCTGTTCTCAACAGACAGGACTCCAGTATTTTCTATCCTGTATCAAAAGTGAATATGGATCATGCGATCCCAAATAAAACCAAGACCCAATCCTCCAAAGGCAGACGTCCTGTCTGGTGGACCCCAGCCATAAACAAACTATACAATAGAAGGAGGAAGCTACTAAATGATAGAGCAAAATCCCAAAAAGGGAAGGCATCACTGATCAGTATTAGCAAAAAACTGCGGGCACTCATAAAGTTGTCTAAGGCCAGATTCGAGAGAAAAATTGCACAGGACATTAAGGATAATCACAAGGCTTTCTTTAGTTATGTTAGGAACCTGGGTGGTAATTCCCAGATATGCTCAGAATTAGTCCAAAATGACAAAAAATACACTGAACACACAGACATTGCCAACATCCTAGCTGACAGGTTCAGTGCAAACTCCCCCCCCCCAACCAAAAGGGCAAATATCTATCCCAGCAGAGTGCTGCCCCCCTGACATCTCAGATGCTCAGGTAAAAGCCGCTCTCTCCAAAGCAAAAAACACAGCATCAATGGGACCAGATGGTGTCCCGGGCTGCATCCTACATGAACTCCAAGAAGAGCTAAACCCAAACATAAAACTACTGTTCACTCTCAGCCTTACTACAGGATATGTGCCCAAAGAGTGGCGTACAGCAACAGCGGTCCCTCTCCATAAAGGTGGTGCCTCAACGGATCCTGGAAACTATCGCCCCATAAGCCTGACTAGCTTGGTCTGCAAAGCTATGGAAAGGATCATCATGGACCTCATAAATAAAGATATTGGGGACCTACAGACACTGGATCCTACCCAGTTCGGCTTTGTTAAGGGCAGATTCTGCCTCTTAAACCTGGTTGATTTCTTTGAAACAGTCACCAAAGCCATTGACGAGGGGAAGGTGGTCCACACAGCCTACCTGGACCTCGCAAAAGCCTTCGATACAATACCCCACTCGGGCATTATAGATAAGCTCACCAGCTTAAATATAAACCCCTATGTCACTAGATGGATTGCAAACTGGCTCAAGGACAGAACCCACATGGTTAGAATTGCTGGAGCCATGTCAGACTCCAAACCAGTTACAAGTGGTGTCCCACAAGGCTCAGTCATGGGACCTCTCTTGTTCGATATATATTTCTCGGAGGTACGGGCCAACACGGAAGGACTGTGGCTGACCAAGTTCGCAGATGACTGCAAACTGTGCGCCATAATCGACTCTCCAGCCGACACAAGCATTCTCCAAAAGGGCCTCATAGAAACAGACAACTGGTGCCAGAGCCATGGCCTCAAGCTAAATGCCAAAAAGTGTATAGTCATCCCCTTTGGCAAAAACAAAGTGCCCACATATTACCACATAGGTGGTAATCCATTAAGTACAGAAGAAGTAATTAGGGATCTGGGGACCCAAGTTGATAGCAATCTCTCATTTGACAACCACGTGGCCAAAGTGGTTAGAAAAACATTTTATATAGCCCACCTAATCATGAAGGGATTCACATCTAGATCAGGGGAGGTCATCGTGCCTCTTTACTCATCCCTCATCAGGCCCATAATTGAGTACAATGCCCCTTTTGGGATGTACCTTACCAGACACCTGCAGCAACTGGAAAGACCCCAAAAGTACCTCACCAAGAGGATCAAAGGGCTCAAACAGACGCCATATGCTGCCTGGTTAAAGAAACTCCAGCTCTTCTCAGTGGCATACCGCCTGTTCAGAGGCGATCTGTGCCTGACGTATAAAGCTATGTCCAACCCAGAATTAATGGACATGCTGCACCTCAGAAAATCCAAATCCCATTGAGCTACACGCTCGAGAGACGTGAACCTCAGCACTGAAATAAATAGGACATGCTGGAGGGACAGATTCATAACCCAGAGGCTCCCTTCACTCTGGAATAAAATCCCAGTCCAGGTTAGGCAGAGTCCCTCATTGACTCTCTTCAAGAGGAATCTTGATGAGTGGATGGGAGATCGTAGGTTTACCCCAGGTATCACTTCTGTGTCACTGTTAGACAGAGGCACAGTATACTAACCTCGAAAAAGGGCATAGCAAAATAAATTTAAAATGGGTGGCGAAAGCCAAACACATTCTGGCTAGGCTTATAAATGCCCTAGGGCAGATAGCCTAGTATGAACCTATGAACCTATGGATGCCAAATTGTATACAGTGGTGCTTGCTAAGGGAACAGAGGGACTATACCAAGGTTAAAAGGGGAAGACCAAAAGAGCTTTGTTTTTGGTGACACAGCAGAGAGTAGCTGGTGGTTGCTAGGGCAATTCCTAGAAGAAATAAAAAAGTGTGACTGGGAGCAGGCTAGAGTAATTTTGTCTGACATTCAGAAAGTATTAGATTCAGTAGACTGGTCTTTTCTTGTTGAGGTTTTTAAGAATATAGCAATAGAAGAAAGGTTTGTAGACTAACTGCAGATAATTTATAAGAACCCAAAGATTAAGTAAGTAATAAATGGGGAATTAATGGAAGGAGTCACATTAGAGATAGACACAAGGCAAGGTGTCCATTATTACCCAGCCTATTTCTTCTCATCATTGGCATACTAGTACAAAAAAGATAGACAGTTTTTGAAAACTATTCCAGGAAGGTAGAAGTGTCTGTTTGTGAATGACTACATCTTATTTCCTGGCACAATGAGTAAGGTGTTCTCAAGGCTTTGGTAGATATTTGGGGAGTCTGATATGATATCATGGCAGAATTTTAACTAATAACTCTGACTCTAAAGACAACCACAAAGCATTCTATAGCTATGTCAAGAATCTAAATGGGAACACTCAGATCTGCTCTGAGTTACAGCACAATGGCACTAAATATACAGAACCAACTGATATTGCCAACATCCTAGCAGATAGGTTCAGTGATAACTTTACCCCCCTCTCACCCCCTAGAGTACCCATCTCTATACAGGAAGAATGCAAAGTTCCTATAATCACAGCTGCACAGGTAAAAAACACACTTTCCAAAGCCAAGAACACAGCATCCATGGGACCTGACAATATCCCAGGCTGCATTCTACACGAACTACAGAATGAACTGGCACCCTACCTAAGTACCATGTTCAATCATAGCCTCACCACAGGCTTTGTACCCACTGAATGGCACACCACGATGGTTATCCCACTCCACAAAGGGGGAGCCACGACGGACCCCAGGAACTACCGCCCCATTAGCCTGACGAGCCTGGTCTGCAAGGCTATGGAATGTATCATCGTGGAACTCATAAACAAAGACATTGGTAATCTCCAAACTCTGGACCCTACCCAGTTTGGATTTGTAAAAGGCAGATCATGTCTCCTAAACCAGATTGACTTCTTTGAAGCAGTCACCAAAGCCATAGATGAGGGTAAAATAGTTCACACAGCTGATCTAGATCTCGCCAAGGCTTTTGACACCGTCCCCCACTCTGGAATTATAGATAAGCTCACTAAACTAGGTATAAATCCCTATGTCACAAGATGGGTTGCCAACTGGCTCATGGACAGAACCCACACTGTGAAAGTAGCAGATTCCAAATCTGACATCAGACCAGTGACAAGTGGAGTACCACAGGGTTCAGTCCTGGGTCCTCTCCTGTTTGGTATCTACTTCTCTGAAGTGCAGACCAACACAGAAGGTCTTTGGCTAATAAAGTTTGCAGATGACTGCAAACTAGGAGCCATAATTAAAACTCCTAACGATGTGGACAAACTACAAAAGGGCCTCACTGAGACAGATACCTGGTGTCAAAGCCATGGCCTGAAGCTCAATGTCAAAAAGTGTATTGTCATCCCCTTTGGTAAAAACTCTGTACCCATGAACTATCACATAGCTGGTAGTCTACTTAATGCTGAAAATGTGATAAGAGACCTTGGGACACAGGTGGATAGTAGTCTCTCCTTTGATAATCACATCGCCACAGTGGTCAGGAAATCCTTCTACGTGGCTCATCTCATCACAAAAGAATTCTCATACAGAAAAAAAGAGGTCATTGTTCCCCTCTACTCATCACTCATTAGACCCATTATAGAGTACAACACCCCTTTTGGTATGTCCCTCACAAGACATCTACAACAACTGGAAATACCACAGAAATACCTCACAAAGAGGTTTACTGGCCTCAAACAGATGCCCTATGCAGACCGTCTCAAAAAACTACAACTATACTCCATCGCATATCGCCTACTCAGGGGCGATCTCTGCCTAACATACAAAGCTATGTCAAACCCAGAGCTGTTGGAGATGCTCCACTTAAAGAAATCCCAATCCCTCTGAGCTACACGCTCTAGGGACCTAAACCTTGTCACCACAATAAACAGAACATGCTGCAGCGATAGATTCCTGTCTCAGAGACTTCCCATACTCTGGAACAGACTACCTATCTATGTCAAACAGAGCTCCTCATCAGCATGCTTCAAGAAAAATCTTGATGATTGGATGGGAAATGGGAAATTCACCCCGGGGATCACTTCTGTGGCTCTGCTCGACAGGGGCACAGGAAAATAATTTTCTTGGGTGGCGAAAGCCAGTGTACATTTTTTGGCTAGGCTTGTATGGGCCCTAGGGCCGATAGCCTAGAACCTACCTATG
Source organism: Protopterus annectens (assembly GCF_019279795.1). NCBI lineage: Eukaryota > Metazoa > Chordata > Ceratodontiformes > Protopteridae > Protopterus > Protopterus annectens. The sequence continues at coordinate 431,957,858 of NC_056746.1, forward strand.
AACCTATAATAATTACAAAAAAAACAGCAAAACCCAACAAAGAATTACAAAACCAAACAATATAACACTGTGTTTAACTGAGTTAAAATGTCCAGTTAAGAGAAGTTAAAGTAGAAAACCTTGTAAGAATGAATCTCATATCAAGACAAAATAGAATAAAATATCAAGGAACTAAAGTGTGTGGCACATAGTGCAGTACATTACAGAAGAATTATGAGGGGTTGTATAAGCACACACTCAATATATGATAATATTGTAAATATGATGAATTTACCAAAGGTCTTTAATTATTTCAGGAATCTTCTTCTGGAAATGTCAATAAATGGGTTCAGAAATGATTGGTTTTCTGTGACTAATTTTTGGGGTGAGAAGGGTTTTAGGCTAGGGAAGGACCAATTTAGGCTCCCTAGGAAATGAGGAGGCAGTGAGGATACCTTACATCCAATTGTAAGCAGCTATGATTAGCAATGTGTTAAAAGAATAAAAGACAAAAGTAGCTTGAAACTGAAGTAATAGCAAGGTGGCACCAGCACAGTGGTTACCCACATTGCGGGCAAGGTGAAAGACGCGATACTGTAGCAGTTGTGCTGGATATCCAGATGGAAGAGTGCCATGAGGGAGTTTATGAGAAGCATTGAGTGGATACTTTGTTCCTGATGGGTACAACAAGTTGTAAGATCTCTGAGATTATGACTACAGAATATGATTAAGTGGGGTGCTTGAAGGCATAATGGAGTAAATTCATTTAGCTATCTTCTAATAAAAGGTAAAGGTAAACATAAGCATTTTGTTTTATGGGAAATAAAATCATTAGCTGTGATATTGCTAACCAGGTTGGATAAAATTCCAGCAACTGAAAATTGCTATTAGGAGTTCCAAAACAGAAGAGATGTGATACCTCACTTAATGATAGGGCAACAGCTTTATTATCAAGTCAAGAGAAAGTAGAGGTTACAGGTGAGATAGGATAAAGGTCTGACCTAGCAAAAGTATGAGCAGGCACTAGAATCCCTGTGTACTAGGTGAAGCATTCTATAAGGGGTGTGTTTTTAAACAAAAGGCTGGAAAGAGTTATTTAATAGAAAGTACACTTGTGTAAGTAAAGTTAGTGTAACAGTAGATATTCTAATGGATCACCATTTTTTTAAAGTAGCCTAAACTACATGCTTTTACTCAGCCCCACATCAGCCAGCTTTTCAAGGATTTTGGGACCTTCCATTCACTCCACCTGGCATAATTACACAGGATGCTCCAAATAAAAGGCAAGTGGACAGCTAAAAGCTTCAGAGCATTTTTCACCTAGAAGGAAGCAAGTGCCATGAATATATGCGCTAGCAAACAAACAGAATAATAAGAAAACAATATACATAAAGGTGATAATCAGCACAACCTGGCAACACAGTATGGAAACATCAGCACAAGGGGGCAGAAGATTAGGATGGACAGCTATGGCAATGGAGATCCATTAGAACATCTCCTTTTACAGTAAGTTTACCTACACAACTGTACAATGTTCATGAATTTATCACTGTTGCAGTAGCCTAAACTATATTTGTGGATTCCCACAGCTTAGATGAGAGTGGGAAAAAAGGGGGAGAGGTTAAATACCTAAGGATCCAGGAGCCTTGGGAGTATGGTTCTAACAAAATCTGTTCTTGGTCTAGAAAGGAAATCCAGTCTGTAATGCTTTGTAAAGGCATGTACAGAGGACCAAGTTACTCCCTGTAGATTATTTCTAGAGTCCACCTCTTTCCAGAAAGTCACAAAAGAAGCAAATTCCCTTGAGCTATAACCCTGCCTGGAAGTGGCTTTTTGTGGTGAGTATAACTAAAAGTAATAGCATGAGACAACAGGCTAGAAACAGTCAACAGTGATAGCGGCTGTCTTTTTCTCTTACCGTCATAGGAGACCAATAGCTGGTCATCTTTCCTATAAAGTCAAGGTTTGTCTCAGTTGTATCTGAGTGTACATCAAGAGAGTGAAACATCCTTTCTCCCTCATTCTTTGGATCAAGAAAGAAGTAGGTAAATAGTCTGGCTTGGAGTAAACTCTGAGATGACTTCAGGCATAAAGGTATGATTTGCTCTTCAAAAAACCCTGTCTTTGAGAAAATTGAGGTTGGGCAGACTCACCATAAGTGTCTGTAACTCAGCTCACCTTGCAGATGTTAGAGCAATTAGTAATCCCATATTCCATGTTAAGGATGTCAATTTAGCCTCATTAACTATTTTAAATGGATACTGAGTAAGTTTTTCAATCACAGAGTTGAGATCCCAAGGAGGAGCTAGCCTAGGTGGGCAGCTATGTAAGGCCCCTTTCAAAAAACTTTTACTTGAGCATTGTTAGAAAGGGGTGACTCTAAGTACAGATAAGCAGACATGGCTGACAAATGTACCTTGATAGAAGAGTACAAACAAACTATTAAACAGTAGCTCACACAAATAATCAAGAACCAGTGGCATCTGGGCATGCTAAGAATCCTGGCACCTTGAGTAGCACCAACTAGAAAATATTTTCTTTATACCCATTTATGACTTCCTAGTAGCTGGTTTTCTGGCCTCCTTTAGTACCTGCTGCATGTCTTCAGGTAAAAAGTGCCTAACAGGTATATATTATCCAAGCAGTTATTTGAAGATGCTCTAGACTGGGGTATATCAAACTCACCCTGTCTTGCATGAGTAAATCCAATCTTTGGGGAAGCTGTGATAATTGCCCTTGGCCAGACTGAAGAGAAGGGAAGGCCACTGTTGTCTTTGCCAGAAGGCAGTCTGCACCACAATTCTTTGGAGGGTGCTGCTGGATTTTTAGAAATACCCTGATAATCACTGCAAAATATGGAAAAGAATACAGAAGCATTTCCAGCCATGGGAATGAAAATACATCTGTTTCCTAGGCCCATTTGCAGGTAGCCCTGGAGCAGAATTTCTCTAGCTATCTGTTATGAAGAGAGCTAACAGATCTATTTGAGGTCTTCTCCACATGTGAATCAGACCTTGGATAACACTAGGATGAAGGTTCCATGCATGGGGGTCTATCCTGGTCCTGCTGTGTTTGTTCAGCCTGAAAAGGAAGGCTGGAGTGGAACTGCTACCTCCCAGGCAATCGTTGCAAGTTTACAAAGGGTGTAGGATCTGTTACTCACTCGTTTGCTTGTATACCACACAACTGTGGCATTGTATGTGACAATTATCAGAGGTCCTGGGGACCAAAAATTATTCAGAACCTTCAAAATATTGATAACAGCCAACATCTCCTTGACATTTATGTAGTTCTGTCATTCTATTTGGTTCCACAGATCTTGCAGTTTTACCCCTTTTAATACTATTCTGCACACCAGATGTGAACCATCTGTGGTGACTGACTGGAGGGGGTCAGAGAAGAGAATGGGAGACCTTTATTGCAAGCTATCTTGTCTACTCACCATACAAGCTCCCTCTTTACAAATCCCAAAACTAAAATCTGAAAAGTCAAAGGATGCAAAAGCTGAGTCCATACTGATCTGAGACACCATTTTATTTTCCACGTGTGTTGTCTGGCAAAGGGAAGCATGGGTATCGTCAATGCCATGTACCCCAAAATCCTGAGAAACTCACTTGCTGATTCTTGGTTAATGCTGAAAAAATGCAGAAAAACTGTTGGACTATTCTTACTTTTCTGGGGGTGAAAGGCAATCTCCAAGGTCAAATCCAACAAGCATTCCAGCAAAAATATTCTGTATAATAGGATGAGAGAAGACTTCTGCAAACTGATTTGAAACTCCAAATTGAGCAGAAGCCCCTGCACAATTGTTAGAGACTCTTGACAGCTGGAAAAGAGCCTACATGTAAGTATGGCAAATTGTATTTGCCTTGGAGTCTGCAATAAGTCATGACTGTTGCTAGGCATATCATGAATACCCTTGGTGCAGTACAGATCCCAAAGGGTAGAACAGAGAACTGATAATGTAAGCCAGATATAATAAATGTTAAAAATGACTGAAATGCATGATAATAGGAATACAGTGATAAGTACTCCTAAATCCAGCTTTACCCTGAGGTCTAGACAGATTTTGAAGTGATAACATCTTGAAATTGGAAATCTTGGCATGGTGATTTACAGTCTAAAGATCCAGTACTTGTCTCCGGCATCCTTCTGGTTTGTGAGCTAAAAAACTACTTGAATAATAACATTTGCCTAGAAAATTTAAAGGCATTGGTTCGATTACTACCTGGAAGAGCAATTTTGTGCAAAGTGGAAGGAAACAGAGCAGTGTGGTTCTCTGGGCAGGGAATAATCCCCTGGAAAGGAACAAGGGGTTCCCATTGTTACGGTGGGTGGGGGGAGTCTGAACTGAGAGATAGATTGGGAAGACTGTGTTTGACTCTGAAGCCCTTTCCCCTCTTTTCAGAGTTTCCTTTCCATTGCTTTTTCCCTCTTGGTTACTGGCCCCTTGCTGTTTAAACTATTTTTGGAGATGGGGCTTAGGTGAAGATAAAACCATTATTAGGGTTGAAAGAGCTGTGTCACTCCTCACACTTCTTCAATGCCTCACCAGCAGAAAGGCTGGAAAAGGCATCTTAATCAAAAGAAGAATTAAAAATCTCAGATTTGACTTTATCAAAAATGTTTTGAAAATGAAGCCATATAAGTCTACTCAAAGAGATGCAGAAGCATCTGTTCTGTTATTAGAATTAGTGGTATCATAAAAATGCTTTTAAAACGTTAGTCACCTGAGAAACAGCTGCCACATAAACAATTAAAGAATGTTTTATCTCAGAAGACAGAAGGTTGTCCAATTACCTTTACATATTCTCATATAATACTAGCAAAGGCTGTAACACATGGGCTTGGCAATTTAAAAGCCTGGAAGTTAAAGTACTTGACAAATGCATTTGCTTCCTGAATCTGCTATTGCCATCCATTTATATCAGGAGGAACAGGATTAGAAGCAGTAACCTATCTGACAGCAGCAGCAGATTTACAGAGAGAGAAATGACTGCTGGGTCTGCCTTTGGATTAGAAAACTTGTGTGTCATGGAAACATTACATACTTTAGTACACCTCTTTGAAGCTGAAGACTGTTGGTCAGGTATACTGGCTGTAGTAAGAAAAACATTCTCTAAGGCAAGCAAAACAGGAGGAATCCATGTAGCTTTTGGTATCTGTAATTGTATTAAATCATAATATGTTTTCTGTGTAATAGGGGCTTCACTCTGCTCACACTGAAAACCCTCACTCAAATTAGATAAATGTCAGTGAAAGAGATTTCTTCAGTAGGGAAGTCAGAAACTAGGCTTTCTTCAAAATCAGAATGTTCTGACCTAGTATAATGCTTTGAGGTACACCCCTCCCTCTGCAAAGATTTTTCATCTGACTGGAAATTCCTTTCAGAATGAGAAGGAACCCCTTTTTCTGCTATTCCCTGAGATTCTACCAGGCTTAGATACAAGCAGTAATCAAATCTATAGCAAAGCCTGGTAAATCAGCACTACCAAAAGAGACAGAGATAGGATGTTGAACATTTTTCTTACCAAGTACAGTGTCCCCCAGTAAGGCATGCCCATTAGGGGCAATAGTCACAGTTTCCACAGTCTTCTACAAGCGAAGTGATGACCCTTCACCAACCTCTTCCCCAGATTGTAACAAAAATGGATCTTCCTGGCTTTCCCTGGGCTCTCAACAGCTGCAGAGGATGTAGCTATCCTTCAGTCTTTGTTGGCTGCAAATGCTATACCAAGAGACCTGGGGGAAGATGATGGGTGGTCTGAGGAGCAACACATAGTCACAGCAGAGTAAGCCACCAGCAACTAAGGCAAAGAAAGGGCCAGACAAATACTAGAAGACTCCTTTGCAAGTTTTTTTCTTCTGTACATTAGGGAGGGTAATACCATGGTGACCAATTGCTGCTGCTGCCACTCCACAGGTAAGCCAGAACGAGCAAGGGAAAAAGGGTAGGGTAACCTGGAACAGCCGCGAAGGAAAAAGGACAAGAACTAGTGCTTCTGAAGTAAGTATACCACAAAAAGTCCCACACAAGCTCTATGCCCTTTCCCCAGCACATTAACTAATAAAACTATCTTGGTTGTTAGTCATGAAACAACCCTTTTCCTCAGAAAAAGTTCAAAGAAGCATCGGCAATACATTTTAATATGATAAATGGCCATTCACTGTCATGTTTCATGAGCACTAGCATAGAATTCTTATCAAATAAACATACATTTTCGACAGAAAATGAATGAAGATTATAACCAGCTGACAAGAATTACAAGAACTGACCATTAGAACTGCTCACTCTGGTGGAAAACAAGCTTTGGAGCTTTTAACATCACCTGATTCTCCTCTGGAGTACCCAACATACTCCTGGCAGGTGGATTAAATTGAAGGTGCCTAAAACTTTGTCTGGTGGGGTAAAGTAAAGCTTTATAACTTAGGTTACTGCAGCAGTGATGCATTCATGTTAGCTTCGATAATAGCTAAGTGCTTCATTTAAAATGGGAAATTAGTATTACCACTTCACACTGGCTTATAATAAATTCTGTAGAGATCAGACTAGAACAGAAGAATGTGATATAATGTTCGTAAGTTGTGGCATTATATACTGAGCAATGACATGAGGAGGACTAGTGGATGAAACAGCTCAGTGATATGGGGTACAGGCATATAAGGAGATAGGAAGTCTTAATGCACAACGGGTTATAACATTAATGATTACGAAACAATGATCAAGCATAGGAAATAATGCATGCATATGTCAACATTTTTAGCATTACATATATACAAATATAAACAGTCATTTACAATCACAAGAAAATGCAAATAAACTTCCTATGCAATATTGAAAATTTCACAGCATTTACAATAAATATATCTTTAACAAAACTTGAAAACAAATTAGGTAGTGCCATAGAATTATCTACCTTCAGTATATCATACTTAAAGAAATACCACACAAACATACAAATATAACTCCCTATTACAAGCTATAGTGCTTAATACCTTTCTTCATGAAGCTGTAGTTCCATAAACCTTACATTATAGCTGTACCTCTGCAATGTTCCCCTTTGCCTCATTTTAACTTTATTCTTCTGCCTCCTGTACACCTGAGTAGACAGAGTTCATCCACAGACCCTTAAATTATTTTTCCCACCCTCACCACAAGACTCTATCTTTTTACTTAACAGCATAAGCTTGAACTTTTTATGCATCATTTTATTCCATCCCTGATCTTTGCCTCCTACTCCAAATAATTAAAAAAAAACATTTTGTTTATACCCTTTTCTGGATATCTCTTTGCATTCTAGAATACAGTCCTCCAAAACTTCCTTCACCATCATGCAATCTCAGAACATATATAACATCCTAGTCGTTTCTGCATATGTTCAACATTGGCCTGACCCCTTCTTTCATGCTCTTTGTATAAACTCTGGTATATGGAACTACCAGTGAATTAACTGCATGTGTGTTGGTCAAAGATCACCAGAATGGGAATATTATTCCTCAATCTTCTGAGGACCTCTTGTCAAAACTCCTCAGAGAAGTTTGCATCTTCACAGGTTCTTCACCTACTCTGCAGCATGTTCATAACCTGTCCAAAATTATGATAAGCCAGAACATTATACACTGCTCCAATTTTAGTATGATTCTTAATTTGAAGAGAATCCTGAACTAATATCCTCCCTATTGCCTTGTTATAAATGTAGGACATTGATCCTTCACTTTTAAACCATTTTTTAATAGTAATCTTAGTTTGTTGAAGCTTTAACCAGTTAACTTGAGCTATCTTAAATCTGGACCTGAACCCTTACAATGACAAAGAGTGCTTCATTCCTAACACTCTTATATAGCACTCATAACTTCAACTTTACAAAAGCAATATTCAGTCATGATCCCTCCAATGTTCATTTCTGTATTAGTCCAAATTGTAGACCCAAAAAGAAACAGAATACAGACCCTCTTCTCCCTACTTTCTGTCCTAAACACTTTAATTTCCCTTTCCCTCATATTCAGCCAATATATCCACTTCATGTCTTCCCACTCTCATGCCTTTCTGTTGCCTGGGCCTATAAATGAAGTTTTTAAGCTCCCCTGTTACTATCACTCACACATCTCTCCTGCTCATAACTTAGTACATTACTCACAATAGTTGTCTAAGCATAAAGTAGAAAATCTAACATGTCCCTTTCTCCCAGCTTCCTAGGAAGCCTTAGTCTATCCTTCTGTATAATGGTATCCTTCCCCCAGGCAAATCTATACAAAAAGCTTACATCTTCTGTATCTTAATGTCTGAAGTTTCAAAGAGATGCCTAAACTGATACACAACTTTATATAACAACTATACTCTGCACAATATATGCACTTTCTGAATGGATATTTTATTTGTCCATTTCTCCATTGACCATGGAATCTGTATGTGCAGCTTCTCATACATCTGGATTGAGAATCATCCCATGTATCATACACCCTAATACCCATGCATACCTCTGGATTGTGAATTGCCCTATGTCAGTGCACTCTAACATCCATGCATACTTCTAGATTGTGAATTGCCTCATATATTATATGCCCTAATGCCCATGCATACTTATTGATTATGAATCATCCCATGTATCATACACCCTAATGCCCATGCATACCTCTGGATTGTGAATTGCCCCATGTCAGTGCACTCTAACATCCATACATACTTCTAGATTGTGAAATGCCTCATATATTATATGCCCTAATGCCCATGCATACTTCTTGATTATGAATCATCCCATGTATCATACACCCTAATGCCCATGCATACATCTGGATTGTGAATTACTCCATGTCAGTGCACTCTAACATCCATGCATACTTCTAGATTGTGAATTGCCTCATATATTATATGCCCTAATGCCCATGCATACTTCTTGATTATGAATCATCCCATGTATCATATACCCTAATGCCCATGGATATCTCTGGATTGTCAATTATCCCATATATTGTGCTCCCTAATGCTCATGCGTACATCTGGGTTGTGAATTACCCCATGTGTCATATATCCTAATGTCCATGCATACCTCTGGATTGTGAATTACCCCATACATTATACAGTCTAATGCCTCTGCATTTTCTTCCCATTTTCTTACAAATTATTCCTTCCCATATATACTTCTCTGAATAACCCATTCTTGATTGAAGGGCCTTTGCCTACTTCTATTTCATCCCTGAAACTGCTCCAAAATTCTCTAAAATTTGGCATATCTCAGGACACACTACACCAAATCTATTTGACATTAATATACAGTCATCAGCAAACAATCCAAAAAGTATCCCTCTCCCTAGAAACATCTCCAAAGACTGTCTATCCTTCTGTGCAAGTGTTTTATTGACAAGCCAAAACAGACTAGGTGACAAGCGGAACCCTTATCCTGTAACCCTTTTCATTAGTGGCTCCTTAGATAGTTTTCTATTCAGCACTAGTGTAATCTTAGGATCCTATACAGACCCTTTACCCAGCCTATAAACCTCTCTCCTATTCCTAACTCTTTTAAGAGTGGAAATGTATTCCTCCAAACAAAACTGGAGAATATCAAAAAAGATCACAACAATCTTCTCGCATGAACCCCCCCCCCCCCCACACCTTGTGCTTCCTCCAAAAACTGCCCTAATAACCAGCAACTACTTTCATGAAGTTTTTTTGTCCGTCTTCGGTTAGTTCTGGAATCCTTGCTTCCTTACAATGTCTGACCAGCACCATCACCAGCATCTTTGTGTCCACATTCAGATTTGACATCAGCCTAAAATTACCAGGATCCTCTCTACTTTACTGAGTTTTTAAAATTATTTTGCGGAGTTCTTAAAATGACAACTACAATTGCTATAGTGAAAGAGATAGGAAAGCACCCAGTCTCACTGGAGCATTAAATACATGCATTAACTTATGTAATGCTAGCTCCCAACCCATTTTTAAAACTGCTGGAAAAATGAGGACCAGTCATGTTACTCCAAATAATAAAACATATTACAGAATAGAAATTATAATACAATGTACAAACATTTGGACATGCTAGTTCGTCTTTGGGCCTGAAGAAGGGATAGTGTGTCCAAAAGCTTACATTTATTCTTGGATGCTCTTGTGATGCCCCTGCACTGGCCCAGTAATTAAGGAGCCTCAATCCTCACCACTAGCACCAGTGAGGGATGTGCACATTGGAAGGATGACAAGTACACACACAGTAAAGTACAATTTCCCTTAAGACCACACAGAGATCACAGTCAGTCTGGGGCTGGTTTCTCCCTCTCTCTTCATATCCCCAATAAGACTCCCCACTGGTACAGCTGTAGAGTTCAGATCTCAGCTGAGTGGTTAAGCAAAAACGTCCAGCACCCTCTCTGTCCAACCAGTGCTTCATGTCACTGCCTAAGTAGCTGACACACACACATACTTTAAGATTTGATTTACATACAAACACACAGACACTCCTGGGGAAGACTGGCACAAGTTCACTAGCTATGCCCCCTTCTGCCCAGACTATAAGGTAGAAATCACTGCCACCAACCACCCTTTATCAGCTACTATAAGGCCCTTACAAAGGGTGACCAATTCTACTGTGCAATGTTACTATTATCCAAATGGTTAAGTGTGACCAACAGCAAAGCCATTTAAGAGTGGCCTGTATAGTATCACCAAATACATATGCAAGTACTCTGAGAGCTTAAATATCTCTAAACAAACCAGCCACAATTAGAAGGTTTAATAAATTTAATAATAAATAATAAAAGAACAAGACAATACTCAATAACTCAACACAGTGACAACAGAGTTCAGAATCACAGGAAATATTTTAAAACAACATTGCAGGACAGTCTCAAATGAATACAGAAAACATCTAAACTAATCTTTATTATATTCCTATCTATCTGTAAGAGAAATCACTGTACTTAAATAATTTACTTACAGAGCAAGACAAATGCTGATGAGAGGATGTTGTCATATTCAAAGACAAATACACAATGCCCAGACTCACTCTCTGAGATAGTTCTTAAATTACTATCAAGCATTTCTGCTGGGTTATCTCAGATTACATCATTCTTTGTCACCACTGTGTGAGAAATACTTATCTCTTAAAGGTTTGCCTGGAACTGGAAGTCGTAAAACAGTTGCACACTTTTACCTTTGAAACCTGTAATTATTTCTGTTTCCAGACAATAGAAATAATTTCAAGCTGCAGACATTCTGTCTCCTAGTTCAGATAAACACCACCTTAAACAATTCACTTATTTTCTTAGAGTCTGCAAGTTAACTCTGTTCTTTTCCAGTAGAGTATATTGTGGTTATATTCTTGAAGCTCAGCACATAACATATAGTTTAACACACACACTTCTGCAACAGTAGTTTAATATACCCATAACATATAGTGTTCTTACATTTGTAAGACAAGCATACAAATCATATTACTATTCACAAACAACATAGAAATATTTACAACATTCCAAATAGCTGGGCTGGCAACTTTCACAGTCTTCTTTGTCTAACTTCCTTTAAAAACTCCCTTCTTCCTTCAAAATCTCCTTTCTTGATACATTCACATCTGTTCTCCTGGCACTAATCATCCCTGTACCAATAATTATGCTATCTCCCAGTAAACTCAGTTATAGAGGATGAGGCAAATCATTTGTTTAACACTTGTATCTTCTCTCCAGGCTTATGTGGTACAGATCCACAGTGTAGTGTTCCTTAACTTTGGAGGCAGACATTTTCTGTATTAAGATCTGACTACAGGTAAAAACAGAATTTTACAGTCAATAAGGTCAGGAACTTCTATGTCTCATGGATTAAATACACTATGAAATAAATGGAGAGGAAAAAAAGATACACTTGACTGTATGGCTTCCATTTCACATTTGCTTGGCCTTTTCTGATCACAGTTGATGTTGTTGCCAGGAATTAGGTCCAAGGAATGATGTTATGTTAAATGCTGGCAGCTGGTGTTTCAGATTTCACAGGTGAAAATTAACCCCCCCCCCCCCCCCAGATTATACAATCTCATCTGTAGCAGTATGATGCATGTATTTGGCCATAGATTTGTAGGGGTCTATATCATGACATCAAATGATAAAAAGTGCAAATGTTCTTTTATTGAACACTAAAAACTGAAAGCAGTAAATGTCAAACACATGGAACAGCGATTTTTTTTCCCCCAGGGAAAAAAAATGGCTGCTCTGCAAAAAAAAAAAAAAATCCAAACACAAAATAAAGTGAGGGGCTATGCCCCTCACACCCCCCCCTACTTAAATAGACCAACTTCAGGATCGCACTACATTGGAGGAAATGGCAAAGTCCTGAAAACGGCCCAGCGATTTTTTTTTTCCCTGGGGAAAAAAATTGCTGTTCCGTGTGTTCGGCATTCAGTACTTTAGACTTTTAATGTTCGATAAAAGAGCATTTGCTCTTTTTATCATTTGACTTCGTAATATAGACCTGGTTTGCAGCACCTCTCTGCAGGCTGTAAAAAATGTGACAAAGCATGCTGTAAGCAGCATTATTATCAAACAGAATAAGTCAAATGAAAATAAATACAGAACAGAAAAAAACACACAATAACAACTGGTGTATTAAAGCTACTCTGCACAGAAAAGTCACTAGCATAAAACAACCCTTAATATATATATATATATATATATATATATATATATATATATATATATGTGTGTGTGTGTGTATGTATATTATCAACATTAATCTGTGCTGCAGCATCTTTTGCTGAACTGCAGTCTAGTACCCAGACAGTATTTACCTTAGTTGAAAACTGGTTCTACAAACGCTGATTCCTCCTAAACCCTACAAAAACTAAACTTCTACTGTTCACCCCTACCCAGAAGTCTCCCCCTATCAATTTCTCAGTAGTATCTAATAATGGCACTGTAATAGTATCTGATACAACAACTAAACTTTTAGGTGTAACAATTGATCATAATCTTAGTTTTGACTCTCACATAAACTTAACCATTAAATCAGTTAATAGAAAACTTGGTTTCCTTTACAGGCTAAAAGCCTTCCTTACACCTTCTGCCAGGACTACTATCGCCAAAACACACCTAATCTCTACCCTTCTCTATGCCTCCCCAATTTACACTAATCTATCAAAAAACAATCTAAATAAGCTGGCCACCTCTTATAATAACATTGCCAGATTTGCTACTGGTTCCCCATTCCGAACCCACCATTGCCAAAATCTGAAAAACTTAGGATGGTTGGAACTGCAAAACCAACTTCTTCTTCAGCAACTAACAATCACCCATAAGATCTTGTATCATCCCACAAATGCTCCCATACTCTCAAGCCTTATTAGCCCATATAAAAATCTGAGAACCCTACGCTCAGCTAATAAGTTACTAGTAGCCACCCTTAAATCCAACAAGAAATCTGGCAACTGTCTATCTACTAACACCATTGGAAACTCTTGGAACAAGCTTCCTAATAAACTAACATCCTTGACATCCACATCACTTTTCAAGAAGCAACTAAGAACATTCCTAAATTCACAATGGCTATGCCCGTGTACTAATCATGACTGATACTTCCTCCTCTTGACCTCCACCTTTATATGACTACAACATTCATCTCTGATGCAAAACAAAAAACAAAAAAACTTGTGTTTTAATATGATCAACTTATACGTGTATACATTTCTTTTTTGTCTAATGTTGTCTAACTGCTCTAATCTGCTCACGTGTAAATCCTGGTATTTGTAACTTATATGTACTTGCTTATTCGTGTCATTTTTTTCCCTTTTAAGTTATATAAATCTACTTAAAATGGGTTTTCTATCTTTTATTAATTTTTAGAAATTATCCCCTTATATCTTATGCTTAGTTATTCATGTCAATTTGTATAATACTGTAGTGGAGCTTTTCTCCCCGGGACTCTATTGAAAATGAACATATATCCAGTTAGACTAGACCAGTCAACAAATGTAAAATAAAAATAAAATAAAAAAAAAAAAAAATAAATATAGCAATCTGACATTAAATTGTAACTGGCAACTAAATTTGGTTAAATGAATGGAAATGTATTCAGAATTGTGTCAGTATTAATTGTCAGGCTACTAAATTAATTATGCATGCCTTTTTGTAATTATTTCTTTATTTTCAACCCAAACTTTGCACAGGTGCTGTTATAACTGAAATGCTGGCTGCATGATATGAATGTGAATAGTATCTGTCAGAAGATCCTTCAATACGTTTAGTATGTATAATGAATTTCATAGATGAGGAAGAATGAAGTATAACATATTCCTTCCCCTGTCCTTTCTGATATAAATGCCATCATCTGTATATTTTAAGCTGGACTTCCATGTTGCCAGTTCAAACTCACTGATGATTTTATATATATATATATATATATATATATATATATATATATATATATATATATATATATATATATATATGTGTGTGTGTATGCGAAGGCTGCATGTTTCAGGAAAAGGCAGCTGTCATTTTTTTTTTTTTTTTTTTTTGCATACTTGTGAGCTCTGCTTGGGCAATTCCAAACTCACACTCCACAGGGGTGCATATCATTGGCCTGACAATATAGTTTTACAAGAACCCTGGACTTTAGCTCAGGGATAACTAAAAGACAGAACCAGTAGGAGTTTAAATAACTTCAGCTATAAACCATATGAATTTTTTCAACACAAACCCACAAAAACATACAATAAAGCAAAAACATTTGACTTCACACAACTTGTACTTCTGACTACATATATTAAAAAAACCTGAACAAAATCTTATCATAAATATAAAAGCAGAAGTTTATGTTTATAAACAGCCATCAGTCTTTACTATAAGTAATGACACAATGGCAGATACAATCTGTTTTTCAGTAGTGTTATGACAATAACATTTTAATAGCATTTATTTTACACTTCTAGGCAATTTTAACAAACGTTGGATTTTATGGTAAAGACTGAAGAACTATAAATGCTTTTTATTTGTCAATCAATGGAAGAAACTGATTTTTCATAAATGTACGTTAAATAATTCATGCTGCTCTGAATTTTTCTTTATGGGAAATGACAGGAGCATGAATTGAATCTGTATATTGTTCAGTGGTTCTACAAACAGACTGTGGGTAATAGATGAGTGAAAGAAACATATAGACTAAGAGATGCATGTTAACAAATGCAAGCATATGCAGACACACACACACACACACACACACACACACACACACACACACACACACACACAAACACAAACCAGTTTAACTCTTTCTAAGCATTTGTTTTGATAATATTCGGGCCTTGGTTAAAAGTCTGTGTAATGACATTTGTAGCTCATAAGATACAGTGATAACTAATTAAGAAATGGAATCTACTGAATGAGCTGAGCTACCAATGAATTCTACCACTCCAATAAGAAAATTATACACACGTCATTATAGTTGAGTAGATTAAGACAGAATCTGTTAATAAGCCGCATCCTCTTCACTGAGTTTATATTCCTACACCTTTCACTTGCATAGAGAGGTTTTCTCTGCAAATCAGTTAAAAGGATAACAGCTTCTAGACTGTCCGTGAAGGGGAACAACTGCCTTTAATATTATAATTGGTTTAGAAAGTTTAAATGAACATTTTCTGGTGTATTTTTTTCATACTATGGAGAAGCATGGAGAAGGTAAATACTTGTAAAGAGCTCCAGACATTTTATATGGATTTAATTCTATCTTATATGGCTATATGTTGTTCAGAAAGAATGTTTTTTATATAAAAATGGTGGATTATAGTATAACATTTGAATACTGAAGAAGGGTTATTTCCCAAAAGCTTTACTATTTCTGTTAATAAAGTGAGCACTTTCTATCCATTTGTTTTAATTTATTGAATTACGGTTATAACGTTTAATAGAACTGAACTACAGGTGATCTGTTTTCTGGGAAACTTTAAAACCATGCCATAGCTTTTCATTTTAAACAAATAAAATAAAGAGTTCCGAATATTAAGGATTGTTGAATTATGATGATGAGCTCTACATATTTACCATATTGTTCCAAATAACTACTCTTCAAAGCTCCAACTGGATGAGCACAACTGGCTAAAGCTTCACCCAATAAAAATAAAACAATCATTTTCTGTAATCAGTCAAAGCTTTCCTCCCATCACATATATATATATATATATATATATATATATATATATATATATATATATATATATATATATATATATATATATAGGAACACTACAAAATCCTGAAAGCACAAAATCCTGAGACCAAAATCTTGAAAGTTCAAAATACTGAATCTCATAATACTGAAAACACAGAATACCAACACTTATTATATTCCAGCACAAGTACATCCAGAAGCATATTATCCTTCAACTATAAGCAGGGGGGAAAGCACCCCTGCACCCCCACACCCCCTGCTACTTAAATATATCAACTCTGAGATTGCACTTCACTACACTAAGTGCAATCTCGGAGTTGATATATTTAAGTAGCAGGGGGTATGGAGGGCACAGCACCCCATATGGGAGAAACAGGGGGGCTTACCCCCTGCTTATACTTGAAGAAGAGTAATATGGTTTGTCTTAAATTTGCTTCTGTATGTACTTGTGCTGGAATACAATAAGTGTTGGTATCCTGTGTGCTTTCAGTATTATGAGATTCAGTATTTTGAGTTTTCAGTATTCTGAACTTTCAAGATTTTGGTGTCAGGATTTTGGGTTTCAGAATTTTGGGCTTTCAGGATTTTGTAGCTCTCCTATATACATATATTACTATATATTTTTATATATATATATATATATATATATATATATATATATATACACCATTTCGACAACTGGGAAAGAGAAATCTTGAAAAAAGAGTGACTCATTGCTGATACTGCATACAAACAGTACTGACAATCATCTCCTATAAGAAAATCAGTCAGTCAGTTCACACTCTTTCCACTTGTGGCTGAGTGTGACATCAACAAGGTAGCAAATCACTGTTCACAACTAACATGTTGAAACTCACCGCAAAAATGCATATTTTATTTTATTTTATTTTATTTATCATCTGGCTGAAGCTTTGATCAGCTGTGTTTGTTCAGTTGCAATTTCAATCAGTTTTTACGCTGAGGCATAGTAGAGCGAGATATTATGTATTATGTCATTTAAATATTGTGTTTGGTGTACTTAATGTATTTTACAACATTACCAATGAGCAAGTAATGCAGTTTTGCTGAAAAGAAAATCCTAGGCTAATCAGAATACCTTTATTACCAGTATAATGTGGGACAGTAAAAAGGTACAAGTTTGAACACAAGCTCACATAAAACACAGTCTAAAAGGTATGTCTTGAAGCTTTTTATATTTGCGTGTTGTATTTAAGTCCTGTATGTTATCTACATAGACCAGGCATGCACAAAACAGAAAAATGTATGCAATTAAAGAATTCCTCATTTATTTATTTATTATTTATTCACTTTTGTTTACCAGGAAAGTCTGACTGGGTACACTGTCCATTTTCAGAGGAGGCCATTGAAGAAAAGCCCATAAATAGTAGATATACAATATTACATAGTTTAAACAGCCTCTAAAGAAAATGTACAAAAATAGAATTCATTAAAATGAAATAAACAAGAAATACATAAAATGCACTAAGTTCTAAGAAGTGACATTGATAAATCTAACAGAACATCATCGAAGCTGGAAATTATCAGTATAGATGTAACAGCACCACTAAGCAGTAAAGTGTATCAACAATTTGGGAGACAAAATAATGTGAAATGAATCTCTATGCAGATGAGATAACAAGGAAGCATACATTTATCATGTGAGGACTGCAATAAACATACTTCAGTACAACATGAAAAGTCAGTTGGGAAGAAATGGTTTAGCAACTATGAAGAAGAAATGTTGACTAGCTGGAAATTCAGAACATTTGCAGACTCTAGTATGATTTAGATGCAGGGCGGCCACGGTGGTGCAGTGGTTAGTGTTGTCGCCTCACAGCAAGAGGTTCTCTGGTTCGATCCTCGGCTGGGGTGCCTTCTGTGCAGAATCTGCATGTCCTCCCTGTGGTCGCGTGGGTTTCCTCTGAGTGCTCCGGTTTCCTCCCACATCCCAAAGACCTGCTATAGGTGGATTAGACACTCTAAATTGGCCCTAGGTGTGTGTGAGTGTGTGTGTGTGTGAGTGTGTGTGTGTGTGTGGGTGTGTGTGTGTGTGTGTGTGTGTGTGTGTGTGTGTGTGTGTGTGTGTGTGTGTGTGTGTGTGTGTGTGTGTGTGTGTGTGTGTGTGTGTGTGTGTGTGTGTGTGTGTGTGTGTGTGTGTGTGTGTGTGTGTGTGCCTTCTGTGGAAGGTTGGGTGTCGGGCTGGCAACCTGGCACTGTAAAACTCCAATGTCAATCATGAGCGGACAGGTGATCTGCTGTGGTGACCCCTAATGGGGAAAAGCCAAAAGAAGAAGTATGATTTAGATGCAGTTTGAAGTTGATCTTAAAAGTGAGGAGGTTGTTTATTTGTATGATAGTGAAGGAAATGCTGTTCTGTAATTTAGCTATGCTAACTGAATATAAGGATTCTCCTTGTGTGTTACTGAATTTTCAAATTCTGTTAGGTGTGGGTCCTTTGACTGAAGGTGTCTTTTGGGTTTATAGCATTTTATTGTATTATTAATGGCTGGGCTGTTTGAGGATGGTGTAGTATTTATATGCTGCATGGTATGTGATGTATTAGTTCTAGACAGTCCACGTTCTGCAGGAGAATGCAGTGATATGTTTCGTTTGGGAAACTGGGTATAAATTTACTTATTTTATTATACCTCTTCAAGCCTACTGATTGCTGTGGTTTGAAGATTAGTGACATTGTAGATAGATGCAGACAGCAGGCTTGAAATCATCAGTTGCAGTTACCTTCCTGCTGTGGTCACTGAGATATGGCCTGACTTTCTAAAGTAACACTAACTTGCATTGTTTTTTTTTATTTGTTTTGTTTTGGACAACAGCACTGACATGTTGACAATCAGTAACTTGGCATATGTGACTTGTTCTATTTTAGTGTTGGTAGATGAGACTAAAGTGGTAGATGGTGGGATTCAATAGTAGTTGGGATTGGTCTAGACAGGCCTCAGCAGGGGAGAATGAGTATTGGGTGACTGGAGTTGGGGCTGAGCAAACGACTGGAATCATCAGCATATGGTATGATTGTTGTATGTCTGTCTGACCAGTGCATGTCATTTATGAATATGATAAGTAAAAGGAGTCAAAGCATAGTTGTTTGGCTGTTTGGGGAGGCGGAGACATTATTTTGATAAAGGCAGATAAAACATTTGACAGAGTAAGCTGGGACTTTATGAGCAGGGCAATGGAAGCATTTGCATTTCCTGAAAAAATTATAAGGGTGATTAGAAGGATAATTGAGGGACTGGAGGCAAAAAATTAAAGTGGGTGGGGTCATATCTGATAATTTCTGCTTGAGCAGAAGAACCAGTCAGGGGTGTCCTCTTTCCCCTTCATTATTTACATTATATTTAGAAGCACTGGCAAAGAAAATAAGGGACTCAAAAATTCTAGGATATAATTGGTATGGTTGTTGAGACAAGCTAGCAATATTTGCAGATGATATTATTTTTTACCTGACAAAACCAGAAAGAGACATTAAAGTGTTGTGGAACATTTTGAGACAGCTCTAAATGTTTTCAGGATACTAAATTAATGAAGCTAAAACAAAGGCAATAGCAGTAAATGATGTACCCACATATGAATTGGTTCAGCAATATCCATATTTATGAGGACATGATAAAATGAAGTAATTAGGAGTATGGATTAAAAATGATCCATGTAGCAGCTAAGGATATGTGGGAAGAGACTAAACAAAAGATAATGTAAAAACTGAGAAAATGGAAGCTTTGTTATATGGATAGGGATAGTAAGATGCACATAGTTAAAATGCTTCTAGTCCCATTAGTCTTATATACAGATCAGGCATATTTTTGTCAACCAGAGGAGAAATTGTGGATGCCAATTAATAAAGATCTGAAAGACTTTATCTGGGAGGAGAAGACCACAAGAGTCAAGTGGGATAAGCTGCAGCAGAGCAGGGCAAATTGGGATTACCCGATTTGAAGGGGTATTTCAGAGCTACACAGTTAAGGCTCCTATACATAGCACAAACAGAAAACTATAATTCATAGTGGAAAGGGATAATGATGAAACAGGGGAGAAGCTCAAGAAACAAGGAAAAGACTGGGATTTTTATTGCAGGCCTTTAAGCAAAATAACAATAATCATACGTATTATACCTATAAAGTAGCAGAAAGTATCCTAAGAACTAAGCCAACATGGGAATGGAGAAAGGAGACTCTGCTGATAGGAATGACCTCAATTAGGGATATAGACAATAGGCAAGAAGAGGCTGGAATTTATTGTAGAAAGCTGGCAAAGGAACCAAGGTATTGGGAGCAAATAACTAGACAGGGAAAAATAATAGAATGGGAAGACACTAAGAATTTGTTTGGACTGCAGGTTAGAGATTGCCTTCCCTATCAAGGACTGATATTGAAGTATAGGCAAAGAGAAAGTAAAAGGGGATCCTAAACAAGAGACCAGCAATTTTAGAGTTTTTAGTAGAATCTAGAACAGAAGCTGCCATTAAAAGAGCAATAATTTGTAGATCATATAAAATATTGTAGACAACTGTAAGAATCAATCAGAGGAGGTTAGAAAGGATTGGAAAGAGAGACTAGATAAGTAATTCACAAAGAAATAATAGGGGATATATGTATGTCTTCCAAATATGCAACAAAATCTAGAAGATTTAGGAATTTTGCTTGGAAGTGTTTACATAAATATTTTTATACCCCAAGTAGACGCCAGAGAATTTTTCCTCAGGTAGATAGGAAATGCTGGAGGTGTAATGGGGAAGAAAGAGGTAATTGGGAACATATTTTCTGGGAGAGCAGGGAGTTGGCAGAATTTACGGATTCCTTTCGGGATCCCTTTGTTGGAGATGCTGAGTAGGCCGATTGGTGTGACAACGGAGATGATTTTTCTGAGCTGTGATACAGAATGGGAATTACCTAGACATGATAAGGCCTTGCTATGTGTAATTATGGTGGCTGCCAAAAAGGCAATTGCTAGAAAATGGAAATCAAAATCTAAACCAACTATAATAGCAGTAGTGGATATATTAACAAAGATAAAACAACTGAAATTGAGATCTTTAGAAAAGGGTGGTAACAAACTACATAGGCAAAATGGGAATTGTGGGAACAATACATACAGGGGAGGGATGAGGTTTAAAAGAAGGCAGATCTTAAATGATCTATGTAATATTTGACTGAAAATGATTTGATCAATTATAAGTGAGGTATAATGTTTGCAACTGGGAGTGTGTAGGTATGGTTTATGATGTAAAATGCTTGCAACTAGGATTGTGTTGATGTGGATGTTTTTTATTTATATAAATGTATGATTGCCTATGTTATAAGTGAGGGTTTAATAAAGATGTTTCTTGTTTTAAAAAAAGACAGGAACTGAATAATTTATGTAATGTTGCTTGGGTTATAATATATATAGCAATATATGTGAAGTCTAATGTTTGTAAATGTGAACTTGTTAATGCAGTTTGATTGCTTTGATATAAATGCAAATTTGTCTAAGCACAAGTGATAATTCAATAAAAGTGTTTAAAAAAAGGAAATTATGTAAGGGTGGGGAGATAGTGAAAGGGGAGGGAGGTAAAGCACTGCCAAGTAAAGTAAGGCAGTGTGTAGCAGACCTACCCTTGGGCATTAGTCAACTGTTACAAAAAAAGGGAGAAAAAATATCTTCTATCTCCTTGTAGAAACTATAGAACAGGAAGGTAAGTGTCTTCAGTTTCCACCTATGAATAACTAAGGGAGGGAGCAGCATTCTTATCAGAGATTAAGGAAAATATAACCAGTGTTGAATGAAACAATCTAAAAGTACAGGTTTATGTACTCCTTGCATTTAATTATGAAAAATCATGAGTCCATACTGATTAAAACTTTTTTCTGCTCTTTATTAATGCTGCTTAAACTGGTAGTAAAATGCTACTCATGAATACATGCAGACAGCCTAAAATTATCCCTTGTACTTTATTCAGAAATAGCTGTCTGGGTAATTTCTAGCACAAGTTTGTGTCCATTAGGACTTAATTGTCTTTTTTTAATTGTAGAACTGGCGACCATAACTGTACATGTATTGAGTCTTTTTGGTTTGGCAAGCAAATGTTAGAAATGTTCACTTGTCCTTTACAGTTTCATGCCATTTGGTAACTCAGTGTCATCTGAAATAATTATGTGTTATCCGTTATGTTACTATCTTTCTATACTGAACAATAGCCATTGCTGAGCTTGTCATTGTCTTCCCACCAGCTACTGCCATGAATAACGGTTTGTATTTTTGGTATTGATAGTCCATCCCTACAGGCAGTCACTTCTGTTGCCCTTTCTTAGTTATTCTCTGTCCTTAATATAAACACCCTCTTTTAAATTGCAGTTTGCTAATGGATAACCCAACCTATCTTTATTCCATTATGATAAATGAAGTCCTAGCCTTCTTGCTGAAGCAGTCGTAGCCTTCTCGCTGAAGCAGTCCTAGCTTTCTCAGTGATACGTGAGCTATTATGTTGTTCTCCCACTCCAGTTTAATCTAGGGTGGAACATGCTGTGCCCGTATTATGTACTGTATTCACATGTGATGGGGCTGGCTCTGTGAGTGCATGCTACACATGTATTATGTGGTGGATTCACATGTGATGGGACTGGCTCAGTGAGTGCATGCTACACATGTATTATGTGGTGGATTCACATGTGATGGGGCTGACTCTGTGAGTACATGGTGCTCTTGTATTACGTGGTATATTCACATGTGATGGGACTAGCTCGGTGAGTGCATGCTGCACATGTATTATGTGGTGGATTCACATGTGATGGGACTGGCTCAGTGAGTGCATGCTACACATGTATTATGTGGTGGATTCACATGTGATGGGGCTGACTCTGTGAGTACATGGTGCTCTTGTATTACGTGGTATATTCACATGTGATGGGACTAGCTCGGTGAGTGCATGCTGCACATGTATTATGTGGTGGATTCACATGTGATGGGGCTGACTCTGTGAGTACATGGTGCTCTTGTATTACGTGGTATATTCACATGTGATGGGACTAGCTCGGTGAGTGCATGCTGCACATGTATTATGTGGTGGATTCACATGTGATTGGGCTGAATCTGTGAGTACACACTGTGCCTGTATTACGTGGTGTATTCACATGTGATGGAGCTGGCTCTATAAGTATATACAGCACCTGTATTACATGGTGTATTCACATGTGATGGGGCTAGCTATTTGAATACATGTTGAGCCTGTATTACATGGTGTATTCACATGTGATGGGGCTGGCTTATTGAGAGCATGCTACACATGTATTACGTGGTGGATTTACATGTGATGGGGCTGAATCTGTGAGTACATGCTGCGCCTGTATTACATTGTGTATTCACATGTGATGGAGCTGGCTCTATGAGTACATACAGCACCTGTATTACATGGTGCATTTACATGTGATGGGGCTAGCTATTTGAATACATGCTGAGCCTGTATTACATGGTGTATTCACATGTGATGAGGCTGGCTCGGTGACTGCATGCTACACATGTATTACGTGGTGTATTCACATGTGATAGAGCTGGCTTTATGAGTACATGCAGTGCCTGTATTACATGGTGTATTCACATGTGATGGGGCTAGCTATTTCAATACATACTGAGCCTGTATTACGTGGTGTATTCACATGTGATGGGGCTGGCTCTGTGAGTGCATCACTGACTGAGGAATGAGTTCTAAGTTGAAATGGCATCAGCAGGAAAGAACCATTACCTGCATTCCCTTGCACCTGTGATTGAATCAGCAGTTCAACCAAAAATGCAAGGGGTTGGCAGCTTTCATGTGACTCCCTCCACCACAACCCCAGGAGGGTTGCCTGGACTGTGTTACAGCGTCTATAAAAGCCAGGCATGCCAAAGGTATTGCTGAGTCTTACAAAATCAAGCAAAGATAAAATGAACAAGAGTTGAATCTTTAACTGAAAGCAAGACAAAAAATATGGCAATGATTAGTATAAATAGAAAAGACAAATTTAAAGAAATATCAGCAAGTAAAATAAAAGGCAAATGTAAAGAACAAAGTACAAAAACTACTGCAATGCAAATGAGCATGACTGTTAATACATATAGTCTGTGCATGGAAAGCATATGCATAAAAAGGAAATTCTAATTACACAGGAAATAAAAGATGTGACTATTGAACAAATATAGAAAACACACATATGTTCATAGGTTCATAGGTTCGTACTAGGCTATCTGCCCTAGGGCATTTATAAGCCTAGCCGGAGTGTGTTTGGCTTTTGCCACCCATTTTAAATGAATTTTGCTATGCCCTTTTTCGAGGTTAGTATACTGTGCCTCTGTCTAACAGTGACACAGAAGTGATACCCGGGGTAAACCTACTATCTCCCATCCACTCATCAAGATTCCTCTTGAAGAGAGTCAATGAGGGACTCTGCCTAACCTGGACTGGGATTTTATTCCAGAGTGAAGGGAGCCTCTGGGTTATGAATCTGTCCCTCCAGCATGTCATATTTATTTCAGTGCTGAGGTTCAAGTCTTTCGAGCTCGTAGTTCGATGGGATTTGGATTTTCTGAGGTGCAGCATGTCCATTAATTCCAGGTTGGACATGGCTTTATACGTCAGGCACAGATCGCCTCTGAGCAGACGGTATGCCACTGAGTAGAGATGGAGTTTCTTTAACCGGGCAGCATATGGCATCTGTTTGAGCTCTTTGATCCTCTTGGTGAGGTACTTTTGGGGTTTTTCCAGTTGCTGCAGGTGTCTGGTAAGGTACATCCCAAAAGGGGCATTGTACTCAATTATGGGCCTGATGAGAGATGAGTAAAGAGGCACGATGACTTCCCCTGATCTAGATGTGAATCCCTTCATGATTAGGTGGGCTATATAAAATGTTTTTCTAACCACTTTGGCCACGTGGTTGTCAAATGAGAGATTGCTATCAACTTGGGTCCCCAGGTCCCTAATTATTTCTTCCGTACTTAATGGATTACCACCTATGTGATAATTTGTGGGCACTTTGTTTTTGCCAAAGGGGATGACTATACACTTTTTGGCATTTAGCTTGAGGCCATGGCTCTGGCACCAGTTGTCTGTTTCTATGAGGCCCTTTTGTAGGATGCTTGTGTCGGCTGGAGAGTCAATTATGGCGCCCCATTTGCAGTCATCTGCAAACCTGGTCAGCCACAGTCCTTCCATGTTAGCCTGTACCTCCGAGAAATATATACCGAACAAGAGAGGTCCCAGGACTGACCCTTGTGGGACGCCAATTGTAACTGGTTTGGAGTCTGACATGGCTCCAGCAATTCTAACCATGTGGGTTCTGTCCTTGAGCCAGTTTGCAACCCATCTAGTGACAAAGGGGTTTATATTTAAGCTGGTGAGCTTATCTATATGCCCGAGTGGGGTATTGTATCGAAGGTTTTTGCAAGGTCCAGGTAGGCTGTATGGACCACCTTCCCCTCGTCAATGGCCTTGGTGACTGTTTCAAAGAAATCAACCAGGTTTAAGAGGCAGGATCTGCCCTTAACAAAGCTGAACTGGGTAGGATCCAATGTCTGTAGGTCCCCAATATCTTTATTTATGAGGTCCATGATGATCCTTTCCATAGCTTTGCAGACCAAGCTAGTCAGACTTATGGAGCGATAGTTTCCAGGATCCATTGAGGCACCACCTTTGTGGAGAGGGACCACTGTTGCTTTACGCCACTCTTTGGGTACATATCCTGTAGTAAGGCTGAGACTGAGCAGTAGTTTTATGTTTGGGTTTAGTTCTTCTTGGAGTTCATGTAGGACGCAGCCCGGGACACCGTCTGGTCCCATTGAAGCTGTGTTTTTTGCTTTGCTGAGATGTCAGGAGGGCAGCACTCTGCTGGGATATATATTTGCCCTTTTGGTGGGGAAGGGTGGGAGAAGTTTGCGCTGAACCTGTCAGCTAGGATGTTGGCAATGTCTGTGGGTTCGGTGTATTTTTTCTCATTTTGGACTAATTCTGAGCATATCTGGGAATTCCCACCCAGGTTCCTAACATAACTAAAGAAAGCCTTGTGATTATTCTTAGTGCCCTGTGCAATTTTTCTTTCGAAGCTGGCCTTAGACGATTTTATGAGTGCCCGTAGTTTTTTGCTAATACTGATCAGAGATGCCTTCCCTTTTTGGGATTTTGCTCTATCATGTAGTAGTTTCCTCCTTCTATTGTATAGTTTGTTTATGGCTGGGGTCCAACAGACAGGACGCCTGCCTTTGGAGGATTGGGTCTTGGTTTTATTTGGGATTGCATGATCCATGCATTCCTGAAGGTGTTCATAGAATGTGTTTATAAAGGATTCTGCTGTTTGGGCCGTATATTCCACAGGCCCGGGAGCTTTGAAGGATTCCACCTCAGTTTTGAGGAGTGTGAAATTTGCTTTAGAGAAGTTTTTCACTGTGGTTTTCTGGGCAGGGGCTGGGGTCGGGATGTGAATATCTAGGGAGATTAGTTTATTGTCTGATCTTACCAGTGAGGGATACACTTCTGATCTGGAGCATAGAGTCCCCATGTTGGTGATGATCAGGTCCAGTATGTTTTCCCCTCTTGTGGGAGTGGCAACAAGTTGTTCCATAGCATTTGAGTTTATAAATTCTAGGAACCTTTGGGCTAGGGTGTTGGAGCTAGAATAATGCTCCCAGTCTATGTTAGGGTAGTTGACGTCGCCCAATATAATGGTGTTTGGAGAGACCTTCATATTTTCCAGTGTTCTCAGGAAGGCCTAGTGGGGTTCCTGGGTTTGGGAGGGTGGTCTGTAGCAGGCTATAAACTGGAAGGCAGTTTTACCCACTGTTAGTTGCACATGGATAGTCTCTGATGCTTCGTGCTGTGCCACCAACCTGGAGGTGTGGGTATCTTTGACGAATATTGATACTCCCCCTCCTTTTGTGGTTCGGTCCAAGTTTTGGGGCCGAAAAACATGGTATGAGGTATAACCTGGTAGTGCTGGGATGCTCTCGGGAGCCTTGAACCGACAAGTAATAAACAGAAATCTAGTAATGATCTACTACTGCCCACAGGATGTCTATTGATTTGGAGAACATTTCTCTAAAGAAGAATACTGGGGAAATCAGTGATGAAATATGCAATGAAAATATAGAAAGAAAGAAAGAAACACAAATATCCCTCAGATTCAGCATCACTGTTTCCCAAAGTTCACATTCACTTTAACTATGAAGGTGAAGCTAAGCATCAAAGAAGGTATCACAAAAAAGGACAAGGAACAGCTTCTAGTACAGCTTCCCTTATTCAGAAAAGATAACAGAAAAACATCAGCCATATCACCCAAGATGACCTAAACATATGTCAAACAGGTGTAAAGCAATATGACAAATGTTTAAAGTAACCTGTTATAAGTAGTGCATATCTGCATACAATAACACAGGTAGGCACTCACTTCAGAGGCTCATTTAGTCAGGAAATGCTAATGTTTTTGACAGGTACACAGGTACACAGCCCACATGGGCAAGGTTAAAGACATAAAAAGCTAACAAGGGCCTCCTTCTGCAGTGCAGTCTGAAGGGGTAATAACTGATATGAGACTGCTGCCTTACGTCATTTGCTATATCGGTATGCATATTACCCTGGAAGGCTACTTTGGCACAGGAATTAGTTCATAATGCTGAATATGTGGACACAGGAATTAAATATCTGAAGGGGAAGGAGATGTTTTTAACTCTGTGGGGCATAAACCTAGGAGACAGGAATATTTAATTGGGGTAGTGGCAGTGATGGGACAACACATTTCTTGGGAATGTGTTGAGAGTTGCAATTTACTCTGACCATGTGTTGATGTAATTGCTATATGTCTGTGTGTGTGTGTGTGTGTGTGTGTGTGTGTGTGTGTGTGTGTGTGTGTGTGCGTGTGTGTGTGCGTGCGTGCGTGCGTGTGTGTGTGTGTGTGTGTGTGTGTGTGTGTGTTAGGTCATTGACTTTGTTCTGATTTTACTTTACAACATGACAGAAACCTGTCATTTTCTGAATCATCAGTATTATGTATATAAGATAGATATCTGTGGAGAATGCAAAAATAGAAATACACATGCTTTATACTTCAGATAATTGCTTTCAAGAAATAAACAGATGGAAAATAAAAAAGGACAATTGCAAATAAGAGAGCTACAGCAAATGTATGTCAACCATTCTTTCTTTATACTGCAGCAGTAAATGTCAGTAGAATATATGGATTGTATGAAATGTATGCAATGCTACAGGAATGTAGACAATAAAAGAATCCTTTGTGACCCCATCTGGGTTTCAGTAAACAGGAAATGAGATGTTAAAGGAAATCAACGTTGCAAAAAAAAAAAAGAGCAAGAAAGAAAATGCAGTAGACAGCTGTTTAGACTACAGACATTTTCTGAGATGGTAATGTAAAATTTTGAAATGACAAAAAAATAAAAAAAAGAATAAAAACTATGTGTACTCATTTATTGTCATTTCCTCTAAATTTTAAACATAGGAAAAACAAAAGCCTATTATGATTGCAAATAATGTTATCAACTGAAAGTATAAATACAGCACAAATATCATCGGAGAGTATCTTTCTTGGAATTGATAAATGTTAAAACTAAGGTCACCAAACATGAGTTTGCCAAAAGAAGCAAAAAGGTGTCAGACAATTTACCTTTCATAAGTTAGACTGTAGCAAGCCTTTGAACACATAGTAAATGCAATTAAACAGTACTAGCTTCCAATTTACCCATCATCTATTTAATTGTTTTGTTTTTAAGAGCTGTGCAGTTTTGTAGTCTGATTAAACTGGGGAATAGTTTGGGGGTATTTTCCCCTTAAATTTATGGTTATGTTTATGGACAATGCCTGAAACCCAAACTCTGAAACTAGATGCCCTCATACAACTTCACATTCAATTTCAAGAAAACTCCCCATGCTCATTTGCTTGACTAAAATGTCTGCACCTGTTCATCCTCTCCTAACTAATCAGTTGCATTAGGACTGGATTGAAATATTCATCTAAATGCCTGACATGAAGAAAGAACCTAGAGTCTTCAAATATTCTCAACTCAAAGTTAACCTGTTGTACCAAAATGTATTTATTATTCATTTATTGACATATGTTTACTGGGGAAGTCTAACTGAACCAAAATAAACAATTTTCAATGGAGGTCAAGGGGAAAAGCTCCAACATATTACAAACATTTTTAAACAAACATTCAGTGATGTACATGAACAGACATGAAATAATATACATTAACAATTACACATACATTTACTAACTCAGTTCTGCAGATTTTTATGACCTCTGTTGTTGCTGTATACCTCATAAAACTCTGATTCCTGTAATAGTAAACTTGTTTTAAGTATGACAGCACATTTGATTGTAGCTATAATTACATATTTATTTTATTTATTTATTTTGCATTTGTTGACCGAGAAAGTTCGACTGGATACATGTCCATTTTCAGTGGAGGCCCATGGAGAAAAGCTCCAAAATTCAAATAATAAGCAACTAATAAGGTGAATACACGACATGCAAATTTTCATAGCTAATACAAAGCTTAGCAAAGTTAGATAATTAGAAAGTTTTACAATTACAATAGTTACATAGAATGTACAGATCTTTACAGTTGTAGAACTGGATAAGACATAATGTAGGTAAGAGGAGGTAAGTTGAGATGCTTGGGTTAACTTTTGTGTCTAGAAGTTGTGTTCCAAGTTGAAATGTGTTAACCTTTGGCCTGTTAAGATGAGTATTAGGAGGTGCAACAACAGAGTGGTGCAGAAATAGCGTTGTTGCCTCACAGCAAGAGGTTCTACCGTTCGATTCTCGGCTGGAGTGCGGGGAGTGCCTTCTGTGTGGAGTCTGCATGTCCTCCCTGAGGTTGGGTGGGCATTCGAAAGACATGCGTAAATGCGTGTGCCTTCATTGAAGGTTGAACGTCTAGCTGGCACCTCGGCGTTCGTCAAAATCTACTGCCAATCATTAGTGGACCAGAGTTCTGCTGTGGTGACCCCTAACCGGGAAAAGCCGAATGACAACAACAACAACAGAGTTAGGTAGTAGGTTGTAAGGTTTAAGTGATGAACCAAGGAAAAAGGAGATAGAAGGATATAGAGCAAAAGAATAATATAGAGGTTTGTTAGAGAGTAGCATAGTGGTGTTATAGTACTCAGTTTAACTCAGCAGGTACTAGTTAAGGAGTCTAATGAGGGGAAGGGAATAAAGGGAGGCTGGAAGTTAAGATAGTTTTAAAGAAGAACAGAAGGAAATATGATTGTCCTTAATGGAATGGTTGAGACAGGGAGATAGAGAAGGGGAAGAAAATGGGGGTGGTTGGGAAGGTCAGCCTGGAGTGGAACAGGAGCATATTCATGAGAGCTTTAGGTGTTCTTTGAGTAGTCGTTTAAATGTAAATTTTGAGTCCGCTGAGGTAACAGCAGAAGGTAGGGAGTTCCAAATTTTGCCTATGTAGTTAGGGAAGAGGGAGTCACCTGCTGTGTTATATATGCTGTGTTACATATCTAGGCATCTGTGGTTTCTATGTACAAGCATTTCCATGCATACTGTAATCTTTCCATGTATATTGTCTTAAGAGAACAATGTTCACATGGATATTCAGCTGTAAAGTGAGATACTTAGGACCATGTACGCAACAGAGAAGGACAGCAAGTACGCATTTGGTATTGTGGCAGAAACTGACAAACCTTGACATCCCAAGGAGTACCGTGACAGCTGGATGACTGAGATGCCCTGTGTTTAAATATGTCTTCAGACATCAGCACATAAAACAATAAGATAATTGGCTACAGACATTAAACTGAAATCCATTCAGAAGGGAGGACTGTCTATCAAAATAAGACTTGAATATTGTACATACTGTATATAGTCAGGTTCACAAATGCATGAAACAAGCATCAGGAAACAAAGGTCAAAAGTCAAACTGGCAACATTTATAGGCATTGTGGGGTCATAGCAGTACCAAATCAGTGAGAAATGCAAAAGAATTGCCAGCTACTCTTACTGCTATCTGACTTGCTGAGTTTATATTTGTACATTTGCCAGCAGTCCTACAAGGTGGACAGTTACCTTGCTGTTGGCTTCCTCTCTTTCAAAACGCAACATTTTTCCAGAATGTCTACACTCCACAGGAGAATAACCCCAATCTTTTCACACTGTAGTGTTAGGTATTAGCCTTAACTGTCATAGCCACATATGTTATTCATATGTGAAAAACACTGCACCCATCTTGCTTTCATTATCCTTTGGGAGGGGGGACTTTGTGAGCACAACATTTATTCAATATGTTAGATGCAATATGCAAGCTCATATCACACTTTTTCAAGAATATCGGGCTGAGCTATAGCTGCTTAGGTCATCATATCTTTAATCACATATGACAGCAGAATTCTATGTCTCATATGTTACCCGATTATATTAAGTCACCATAGCTTTAATCACATATGAGAGTACAATTCTAAGTCTCGTGTTTTCTTACTATAGGTGGTTGAACTTGCAACCTCACAAAAGGAGACTAAGGCAGGTATTTTCTACCTGTCCAGTGATCACTGGTTCTCTAAGGTGAAGCAATCCTGGAGTGAAAATAACAAAGTATGGGTATATAGGGAGTGGAGGAGGGGAATAGAGGCTGGCCTATTCCTCTGCAAAATCTGTTTCTTTTTAATTTTTCACATTTCCTTTTATCATATCAGTTGGGGTACTTCTTCAGAGATATGGATACTCAGGCTTGTGCAAAATGAGTTTTCTTTGCCAAGCATGTCAGATCTGAGCTTTGCTGTTTTGAGAAGCTGTAGTAGAACCATTCACAATATGTTACTTCTATCTGTTACTAGTTTGTCCTTTGTTAAGAAAAAAGTAATTGTAAAATAACACACTGCCACATATGCAGAAACCTGTCTTTTTGACAATGCAACTAAGGCATCTTGTATATATGATCATTTCTACCTAAAGAAGCTTGAGTCATTTCTGTCAGCTACACTGTTTCATGTATTAAGACATCTGACATCACTGCGAACTAACTTTTCATTTCTACAAGTGCTATGCTAGAAGATTGTCTGCCATACTCCTCTCTGTGAGAAGGTGGACAAGCTTCATTAGGTATTTTATTAGCATGCGTTCTCTTTAGTTAAATCTAGTTGTGAGGCAAAAATGCTTATAAATGTTTTACTGCAACATTCTTTTTATAAACTGCATTTTATTAATACAAATTATTAATGCTATTAAATTTATGTTTTATGTATTTAATGGAACTTTGAAATAATTTCTTAATGTGGATAATGGCAGTCTGGCCGACAAATCTTCACATATAAATCCACACAGCTAATAGTTTAGTTTTTTTCCCCACCTGTTGTGTTTGTACTTTGTATTTGTGAATTATTTCACATATCTTACCCTTACAGCTTTTTTGAAGACTATTCCTGTTATTTACTACAATTTGTCTGAAAAAATCCCTCCCCTGAGTTATTCACTTTGTATTTTCAACCTATCTTGTCTTCCTGCATATTTTGTTGTTCTTGCTGTTTATTTGGCCCACACTTGGATATTTTCTATTCTTCTGATTTACTTACACATTTCCATCATGTTTCCTTGTCTTCTTTCTTGTAAACCATTGCCTGGTTAATACACAATTCAGTACTGGGACACCCAAAATAGTAACAATTTCTGCAGAATGTACAAAAAAGTTACCATTAATATATTCCTCTTCAGTGAGAGTTAATGTTTATCATGTTATACCCATAGACAAAGACGTGAGCTTTAGCCATGAAAGTAACGTACTTTATCAAGTAACTAGGAATCTCAAGATGTTTTTTCAAATGTTTCCATACTGGCTAATGCCATATACTATATCAGACATATAAGGTATATGCATGCCATATACTATATCAGACATATGAGGTATATGCATGCCATATACTATAGCAGACATATGAGGTATATGCATGGCATATACTATATCAGGCATATGAGGTATATGCATGCCATATACTATATCAGACATATGAGGTATATGCATGCCATATACTATATCAGACATATGAGGTATATGCATGCCATATACTATATCAGACATATTAGGTATATGCATGCCATATACTATATCAGACATATGAGGTATATGCATGCATGTGACAGTAATGTGTAACTAATGACTACCATTTGCTTTTCTACACTCACTGCTCTATGAGTGCGGAATCTTTCCATGGGCCCTGTAATGACCTCTTCAGATATACCGTACAAAAATGAATTCTTTGGATGCTAATGCCTGTCGCTTTGCTCAGCAATTGCATCCAGTATTATGCTATTTTGCTGTTTCTATTGTGTTCCAGCTCCTTAAGCATCTGCAATGCAAAACTAAGTGGCTTTCATTTTCTTTCCCCAGGACACTGGTAAAATATTTTTATACATCTCACTTGCACTTTATATGAGCATTGTTTTCAGACTGAAAGTCAAATCTTTCATACCCTTCTACTCCTAAAAGTTATCCACCACATGAGACAGCTATAACTTCTGCATCAAGACAGAAATTGGTGCCTATTTCAAGCAGTAAATGTAAATTTGTGTGTGTGTGTGTGTGTGTGTGTGTGTGTGTGTGTGTGTGTGTGTGTGTGTGTGTGTGTGTGCGCGTGTGTATGTGTGTGTGTGTGACATACCTCTCAACCTCTTATAGCAAGAAATCTGGACAAAGCCATGAATAAAAGTGGGACAAAAGTCCAAAAATATGGACATTTTTTTAAATATTACTCTTACAAACTTATAAAGTTGATAGAATAACAGGTTTTGCATCAGCATGAATTTCCTGAAGAGTATAAAGTACGAAACTCAAATATCTGTCATTATATTCTAACTTCAGTCTTCAAAGATTTGTCACTAATTTGCCAGAAACCCTCAATTTTAAGAAAAATGGAACAAAACTACAAGGCAAAAATCTGGACATTCTGTGAAAAGCTGTACAGTTGAGAGATATGTGTGTGTGTGTGTGTGTGTGTGTGTGTGTGCGTGCGTGCGTGCATGCATGCGTGCGTGTGTGTGTGTGTGTGTGTGTGTGTGTGTGTGTGTGTGTGTGTATGTATGTGTCAGCTGCTGTGAGCAGGGACATGAAGCATTGGTTTCACAGAGAGGCTGCTGGAGGACTTGGCTTCGACACTTGCTGAAGGCTAATCTCTATAGCTGTGCCAGTGGGGAGTCTTACTGGGTACATGGAGGGAGACAGAGAGAGAAATCTAGACCCCAGACTGAGTGTGTTCCCTGTTTGCTCTTGAGGGAAATTATGTTTGATATAGAGAGCTGCATCTGGGAATATTGTGTGTATCCAGTTTTGGTTCCAAGAGAACATCCCTCTCCAGTCTTAGTGGTGAGCATTGCTCCTAGATTACTGACCCAGAGAGGGGACACCTCACACAGACACACACACAAACACTTAAAAAAGCAAATGCTTATTTATCGACCTCATGTAAGCAAAAGCTTACAATCCCGAACACTCATAACAACGATTTTTTCCCCAGGGGTAAAAAATCACTGTTCCACAAAAAAAAAATATAAACAAAAAACACTTCAAAACATTACATAAAGTGGGGGGCTGTGCCTCCCACACACCCCCTACTTAAATATACCAACTCCGAGATCGCACTACAGTGAGGAAAATAGCAAAGTAATGGAGGCGGCCAAGCGATTTCTTTCCCAGGGAAAGAAATCTCTTATATGCCGTTTCACTATTTTGCTGTTTCGTGCTTTCAAGTTCAATCAAGATGCATTCGAAGGACTGCATCTTCGATTATATAATAGGAACCCTATATATAGGGGCTCTGTTGAAATGCTCAAACTGTCAGTAGCTCAAATGCTTGAATTCTTGGCTACAGAGTTTGAAACTGAAGTTTTCAAATGTTGCTGCTGTTTAGGTCAACAAGATCACTATATAGTGGGACTGGGGAATTTGCCCTTTCCCCATTGTAGTGCATTCTCAGAGTTGGTACATATAATTAGCAGGGGGTATGGAGGCTGCCCCCCCTGAAAAAAATAGTTTTTGTTTGCGTGATTTGAAGTTTTGTGTACTCGAATTCTTGTCATCCAAATGTTTTTTAGTCTATGTCTTAATATTCAAACGTTGTGTAACAATGTTTTACATGACATATATATATATATATATATATATATATATATGTGTGTGTGTGTGTGTGTGTGTAAAACTATCAGTCAAAATTCCAATACATCACATCTGTGACCTTCTCAAGAACCAGCAAATATAAACACACTGAACTCACCAAATTCTGCATATACACACACACACACACACACACACACACACACACACACACACGCACACACACACACACTTAAGCAACTTTAAATATACCAATTCCAAGATTACATAACAGTGGGCAAATTCCCAAAACCCACTGTTTCCTGATCACACCAAAACTAAATTCAATGAATGGATTCTAGCTATTCATTTGCATGACTACACATTAAGACAATTCATATAAAACACACACACACATATATATATATATATATATATATATATATATACACACACATACACTCACACACACACACACACACACACACACACATACATATATATATATATATATATATATATATATATATATATATATATATATATATATATATATGGGTCCTATTCAAATTACCGAAACGCCAGTTCGCCGACACGCAGAAGAGGAACGCGAAAGGACCGACAACGCAGTTGACCGACATGCTGAAATCCCGACAGCTGGAAGACTGACAAGGGGAACGTGTAAGCGTGACTTGGTAAGTATGCGATAGTGAGGGATTTAGGATTAGGGAGCGGACAGGTAAGTGTGCAATAGTGAGGGATTTAGGGTTAGGGTGTGTGAAAGGTGAGTGTGCGGTAGTGTCGGAGTTAGGGTTTGGGTAATGTAAGTGTGTGTTAGTGACGGGTTTATGTTTTAGGGTGGGTTAAGTAAGTTAGGAATAGGGTGCAGGTAGGGTAAGTGTCTGGTACTGTCGGACCTTAGGGATAGGGGTGGGTTAAGTGAGTTATGGTTAGGGTGCAGGTAGGGTAAGTGTGCGGTAGTGTCGTAGTAAGTGTAGTGAAGTGCAATCTTGGAGTTGATATATTTAAGTAGCAGGGGGTGTGGTTGAATGTAATCTGCTTTGTGTTGGCTTCAGTCAGCATATGTACCCTATGTGTTTTCAGTCTTATGGGATTCAGGCTTTTGAGTTTTCAGGATTTTGAATTTTCAGGCCTTTGGTCTTCTGGATTATGAAATTCAGGCTTGTGCTATTTCAGGCTTCTGAAGTGAATCTAGATAGATAGATAGATAGATAGACAGACAGACAGACAAGCAGGCAGATAGATAGACAGACAGACAGACAGATAGATAGACAGACAGACAGACAGAGACAGACAGACAGACAGACAGATAGATAGATAGATAGATAGATAGATAGATAGATAGATAGATAGATAGATAGATAGTAAGAATTAATTAAGCTGCAGTTATAAATAAGTGGAGTTAAAGCAGGTTCTCTCAAAAAATAATAATGATGTGTTAATAACGATGGGTTATGTCCTAAAACTTAGGTCATCCAGCTCAAAAGATTTTCATTATTGCAGCAGGCCAGTAGAACCTTGCTAGGATCCATGTTTTAGTCTTGTCCATGCTAGCATTCCTTGATATCCCCTAGCATATGGCTATGGGCTAATCACATTACTAGGCAGGAACAGCTGGAGTACTGCTTCCTGTTCCTCCTTACTTGCTCTGTGTAAAAAGCTATTTTGTATCTCTAAGTAAAATGTAGGAACATCTTCCTCAGCTTCTGCTCTTACAAACCTAAATACATTTCCCTTCCTCTACCCAAAGTGACAACTGCCTACTGTGTCTTTTTAAAACTTAACTGTCTTACTTTGGTTTCCTCAAGCTTGTGTAACAAAATTCTCTACTTTTACTTCACATTTTGTAGACGTTGTTAAAAAGAAGAGTTGTATTCATTTGTCTGATGCATACTTAAGAGTAGTTT
Organism: Protopterus annectens; assembly: GCF_019279795.1. Taxonomy (NCBI): domain Eukaryota; kingdom Metazoa; phylum Chordata; order Ceratodontiformes; family Protopteridae; genus Protopterus; species Protopterus annectens. Next base: position 431,994,968 of record NC_056746.1, read on the forward strand.
TATCTAAATTTCCACTCTTCTTTCAATCGTGGTTTGAATTTGGGTGTGATGTTTGCATAATGATGATGATAAAATCATTGGTGCAAAGTAAAGGGAAGTTTGGTTGTGGAAAATATAGTGTGTATAGCTATGCTATGTATGGAACCATATTAGTTATCAGTGATAAAAGACATCCATCCATCCATCCATCCATCCATCCATCCATGCACCTACAACCCCTTTTTTCCCCATTTTAACACAAGGGGTTGGAGTGTCACTTTAACAGTGACAATCATCTAGAGCCAAGGTTCTCAACGCTGGGTGTTTTAAAATATTTTTTCTTGTTGTTCCACTAAAGGTGATCTATGCTCCTATTAAGTGTAATTGTCAGAATAGTAAATGATATCCTGGGCAAACTAAGAGACAGGTGAAAGTGAGTATACTGGAACATTTTTGTGATATCAAGCCCAAAAATATTATTAGTCCCATAGCTAAATGTGTTAGAATGCCAGCATAGCAATGTATCTGACTTAATTCAATGTTCTTGTCAATTTAAATTTGCCAAGAGGAGGATCCAAATGCTGCCTTAAATATGCTGGAAGCAAAACTGACAATTATGTTTAGAACAATGTTACCACCTGGTTTAAATAGTGAGGCATCATGGTAACTGTGATGCCCCTGCAGTGGCCCAGTAATCAAGAAGCCTCAATCCTCACCACTGGCACACAACTAGGGGACATGCACACTGGTAGGATGACAAGTACACACACAGTAAAGTGCAATTTCCCTTAAGAGCACACAGAGACCACAGTCAGTCTGGGGCTGGTTTCTCCCTCTTTTTCCAGATCTCCAATAAGACTCCCCATTGGCACAGCTATAGGGTTGAGATCTCAGCTGAGTGGCTAAGCCAAAACCTCCACCATCCTCTCTGTCCAACCAGTGATTTGTGTTCCTGCCCAAGTAGCTGACACACTCACATTTTGAAATTTGATTTATATACAAACACACACACATGGAAAAGAGTGGCACAGGATTACTAGTTATGCCCCTTCTGCTCAGACTATAAGGTAGTTTCCACTGCCATCAACCACTCTTATCAGCTACTATAAGGCCCTTACAAAGGGTGTCCAATCCTACTGTGTAGTGTTACAATTAATCCAAATGTTAGTCTGACCAAGAGCAAGGCTATTTAGTAGTGGCCTGTATAATGTCACCAAATATATATGCAAATACCCTGTCTCTGAAATGAACACTGCACTGCCAGACCTGTCCACACTAGTATTCTCTCTAACAGCCCATGCATCGTGTTAGCAAAGGCATCGTTCACACACACTCACACAGACAGAAGCACACATGCACACATACACACACACACACACACACACACACACACACACACACACACACACACACACACACACACACACACACACACACTCACATACACACTCACATCAGCACATATCCTCACACCCTCTCAGCTTTGTTGAACTTACCTAAACTGCAAGTACTCCCATAGGAGTTGATGGTTGACTGCTATCTTTTGATGGCATTCACTTCCCCCCCCCCCCTAAGTAAAATTTTACTCAGCTGAGTAGAGCCATGGCCATTTTCAGAGGCGACCACATGACTATATTTCACAAGCCACATCATCAGACTGCTGCATTAGCAATGTGGGTTCACCCAAAGGGCCTGTTGTCTCCTCTAAGGTCCCTGTAAGTGGAAACATCAGTAGTAGGGTGGTGCATTATTTGTAATGGCTCAGTATGGTGCAGAAATCTGCAAAGATAAACCATTTTGCATCATAACAGCAACTGACTAGACTAATTCTACTTACTGCTTGAGCCTTTCTGAATCCTAGACACTGTCTCTTATCACCATGAATGCATATTGCTTCTTCTTTATTAGTAATAGTTATCTTCAGTCATGCATAATGCTGTTTTTCAAGTGCTACCATACTACCTGCTCAACAGTTTTTGCAGTACTCACTTATCGATTAAGACATTGCACTTAACTCGACAGTTACAAAGTAACAGACTGTTGTCTCAACCATTCTAGAACATATTTTTTTCAGAACAAAAACACCAAAAAGCACAAACCAGGAAACAGCAAAAATGACTGAACCAACTCCAAGACAGCAGCAATAATCCAAGTAAAAGAATTTATTTAGCGCTTTCGTCTTCCTTGTACACAGACTTCTTCAGAATGAATTAAAAACTTTGGTGTCATCATATAAATACACAACTCAAAGTCTTAATTAGTTAGCACACAGTAGTCCCCATCCCTGCTACAAAGTTTTAAAACAAGGTTAGCTATTAACCTGCCAGCAATAAAAAGCACAGTAACCATACATACAAATAAAACAGTTACATGACCATTATATTAAATACATGGATTTAAGTTACAAAAAGGGGGAAAGTGTTATTTTATCATTCAAACCAGGAAAAATTGTAGACTTTAACCTGACCTGCCATTTCATGTCAATAAATTCCAAGTATTCATCTATTGGACCCTCTCTTTGTCCCAGGTCTGCATGATCTATAATAGAAAACTTGAAAAAATGGTCAGGAAATTCTTGTATATGCCTGTATAAAGCATTATTTACATTTTTGTTGGCTATGTCATAACAATGTTGGTAAATTCTCTGTTTGATGGCCCTCTTGGTTTTCCTGACATAGAAGCCATCACAGGCCTGGCACAACCCAAGATATACTACCCCTTTAAAGTAAAAATAATATTTTTTCTTTGGTCTAATTTTTCCAAAGTTCCCAATAGTGACACCTTCTGTGTCCAACATGTGTCTGCATGGGGGGCATCTACCACATTTGTAACTACCTCCAGTCTCATTCAGGGAGTTTGTCCTTTCCAATAATCCCTTAAAAGACATCTCTTTCTTGTAAACTATCTTCAGTGTCATACCTAAGGTAGTAGCCACCCCTGGGTCCAGACTAAAAATATCCCAGTGCCTATGAATGATGTCTCTAATGTCATAGAAGTCGGTATTGTATGGTAATACCATCACTCTTCCAAACCCAGGTTCAGTCATGTTGTCCCTTCCTTCCAATAAGTTGAGGTCAATACTCAACAAGCTGTGGTACATAACCTCCCTTCTCTTAAACTTTACTTCATCCATGATGTTCTTAATAAATACTACCCTGCAGCACTGTACATTCACTTAAAAAGTCATCCCAGCCGGATATCATCCTAGCCAATCTGATATATTGACCGTTTACCAATGCTTTCTTCTGGTAAATGGAGTGCCAGCTGCTGAAATGCAGCAAAAAGTTGGAATAAGATGATTTTCTAAATAACAAGGATGAAAAAAAAGTTTATGGTCATAGTCCTTTTTAATTGTAACATCTAATTAATTCAATCTATCCTTGTCGACTACCATAGTAAATTTCAAAAAGGCGGTTGTGTTTTTTATGTATTCAAAAAAACTCTTGCAATTTTTTCCATCCCATCCTTCCAGAATAATACAATATCATCTAAATAGCGTCCATACAGTGTCAAGGATTCTCTATAAATGGAACCAACGATATAAAGATTCTCCCATTGGGACAACACTATATTTGCAAATACTGGGGCACAGCAGGCCCCCATTGCCACCACTTGTGTTTGCCTAAAAAGTTGCCCCTCAAAGACCAAAAAATACTTTTTTAACACCATTTCCATGCATGTTCTTAAAGTAGCTATGGTACTGTAGTCAAAATCAGTGTTAGTGACCAAATAGTCAGAGAACCTCTCTAATCCCTGTTCATGTGGTATAACAGAGAATAAATTACATATGTCAATAGTGTCCATCAGTAATCCATCATCATAAATTTCCTGCTTTATTTTAGACAAAAAGTCCCAGGAATCTTTAAATAAGTAAGGCCTTGTTTCCAAAACATACTTCACTTTGGAATCAATAAACTTTGCTATACAGAAGGTCTTTGATGCCTTGGCATCTACTATTGGATGAAGTGGGGGTCTGATAATGTTTTTGTGAATTTTAGAGTGCCCAAAAAATCATAGGGATCCGTGGGATGTGCAGTGTACAAAAAGGTATGTTCCTCTATCGTGATTTGCCCATTTAATAACAGGTCTTCCAACCCCAAATCAATATTCCAGTAGGCTAAATTCAATTAATTACACGAAACCTCTACATATGTATCACTGTACAAAATCTCCAACATTTTGTTGATGTAATCATTCACATCCATAATTACCATGCCACCACCCTTGTCGGGTTTCATCACCCTAATCTGTTTATTAGAGATAATTTGCTGTAATAGCTTGTTCTCATCTACTGTTAGGTTCTGTACTTTAAATTCACTGGGATACTTATTTAATTTCCTGATGTCTGGCTTACACAGCTTCTCAAAAAGATGCACCATAGCATGTGCAGGGGGTATAAAAGTACTAGGTCTTTTTGTATTCTGTTCTCTGTTTGTAAAGGTATCATTGTCCTTGAAATACAATCCAAGGTTCAATTTCCTACAATAAACTTTGAGCTGTATAAGCATTTCAACAACATTTGCTTTTTTTTGTTGGAACAAAATTGAGCCCTTTTTCAAACAGGTCGGCCCATTCTGTTCCAATATTAGTCTTACTCAAATTATAAATTTGAACGTCATTCGACCTGTTTGAAATGATGCTGCAAAGCTCTCCATCCACATTGTGTTCATTAGGGGTCAGTTCCTCCTGTAAAAGGAGTTGTTTTGATTCCTTCTCCCCCTCCCCCCCCCCCTCGTGGAGTTCTGATACTGATAAAAATTCTGCCTCGACCCATCCTGGCCTTGCCCTCTCTGATTACATTTTTGTTTTTTTTAATTTGCTTATTTGTGACCTTACCATTTTGTTATGCAAAAATGTTCATCTATGAAACCTTTCAGTAACTGTTTCTGAGGTAAAATGTCTGGCATGTAATGCCTTTCTCACTTCAACATAGTTCTGGTGATCAGCCTCTTCCATACTCATAAAGGTTGTCAATGGTTCTCTGGTTAAATGGCCAAATCAGGTCAATCCTACCCAGTGGGAATACTACTTTAAGGTGGCAAGATATGCCTCAGAGTTCTCCTCCCAGAATAGCTGTTGTAATGGTGGCATTGTCCATCTGGTAGCAATTGACTTGGATATGGCAGTCAACCCTTCAGCTGCAGCCACTATGGTCTGTAACAACTGCTCCATTGGAGTCATCTTGTGACATGGATCTTACACAGGTGCATAAACAACAACAAAAATTCACAGCACACCACAAGACTCTCTATCACTCTCTCCAGATGAAAGCACACCCACACCGACAGTGGTACAGCTCATGTCTTTGGCAAGAAATGGTACTAAAAATGCCTACATTCTCCATCAGTGTGGAAATTTAATACAGCTAAAAACCCCAGTCATTTTACAGGTGAATATAAGGAAGGTTCTTCCAAAAATAAAGTAATCAGTTTTAACTAAACTATGCAGTAAATAATATTAATTCCGTCTTCTATTGCTAGGAAACAATATCTGATAGTAACTCTCTCTCTCTCATTCTCTTGCTCTGTCTCTCTGATACTGTCTAGCAGGAATATTTCCATTTTTTTCTAAAAGGCTGTTCTTCCTTGGAGTTTC